>NC_091118.1:40716468-40733968 GCF_040183065.1 Periplaneta americana | reverse complement strand
GGATTGATAGGTAGAATGTGATAGAATAGGATAGATAGAATAGGAAGGATAGATAGAATAGGATAGAAAGACAGAATAGGATAGAGAGAGAGAATAAGATAGCTAGATAGAATAGGATAGGGGGAATAGGATAGATAGATAGAATTGGATTGATAAATAGAATAGCATAGAATGGCATAGAAAGAATAGATAGAAAAGGATACATAGATAGAATTGGATAGATAGAATAGAATAAACACAATAGGATAGAATAGGATAGATATATAGAATAGGATAGATAAATTAGAATAGCATAAATAGGTAGATAGAATAGGATAGATAGCATAGGGTAGATAGAATAGAATAGGGTAGATATAATAGGACAGATAGATTAGAATAGGATAGATAGAATAGTATAGGATTACGAGGATAGAATGCGATAGATAGATAGATAGATAGATAGATAGATAGATAGATAGATAGATAGATAGATTGAAGAGGATAGGAGGTAAAATATGATAGAATAGGATAGATATAATGGGATAGCTGGAAGGATAGAAGAGGGCAGAAAGAATAGGATAGCCAGGATAGGATACATATATAGAATTGGACAGAATAGAATATACAGAATAGGACAGAATAGGATAGATAGATAGAACAGACAGATAGAACAGGACAGGGTAGGTATCATAGGATAGATAGATGGAATAGGATAGAATTAGAAAAATCGAATGGATAGAAAAGGCCAGTATAGGATAGACATAATAGAATAGAATAGAATAGAATAGAATATATACACACAATAGAATAGAATAGAATAGATAGGCAAGGATAGACTAAGACAGAATAGGACAGATTAGGATACATAGAATAGAATAGGATAGATAGAATAGGATATATAGATACTTTAGGTCAGGATGGCTAGAATAGGATAGATAGATAAATAGAATAGGTATTATTGGGATAGATAGAATAGGATAGATACAATAGGATACGTAGATAGATAGATAAATAGATAGATAGATAGATAGATAGATAGATAGATAGATAGATAGATAGATAGATATATAGATAGATAGATAGATAGAATAGGATATATAGTATAGGATAGAATAGCGTAGATAGACAAAATAGAATTGAGAGAATAGGGTAGATAGATAGATAGATAGATAGATAGATTGATAGATAGATAGATAGATAGATAGATAGATAGATAGATAGATAGATAGATAGATAGACAGACAGACAGACAGACAGATAGATAGATAGATAGATAGATAGATAGATAGATAGATAGATAGATAGATACATAGATAGATAGACGGGTAGAATGGGACAGAATTGGATAGATAATAGGACAGAATAGGGTATAGATAGAATAGAACATAACAGTATAGATAAATAGAATACGATCGTGTAGGTTAGAATAGGATAGATAAATAGAACAGGATAAAATAAGATTAATAGATGGATTGGGATAGTTAGAATAGGATATGATACATAGAATAGTGTAGATACAATAGGATTGATAGAATAGAATAGTTTACAACAGAATAGGATAGATAGATAGATAGATAGATAGATAGATAGATAGATAGATAGATAGATAGATAGATAGATAGATAGATAGATAGATACATAGATACATAGAATAGAATACGTTAGATAGATACAATTGGATAGAATAGGACACACTGATAGAATAGAATGAATAGATAGAATAGAATATGATGAATAGATAGAATAGAATAGGATAAATAGGATATAATACGATAGATGGATAAAAAACGATAGTAGATAGAATAGGATAGATAGATAGAATAGGATAGATAGATAGAGCAGGATAAATAGAATACGATAGATAGAATAGGCCAGAATAGGATAGATAGATAGAACAAAATAGAATAGAATAGAATAGGTTAGGTAGAATTGTAAATACATATAGGATAGAATAGGATAGATAGATAGAATAAAATAGATAGATAGCAAAGGTTAAATAGAACAGAATAGATACAATAGGAAAGATAGAGAGAATAGGACAGAATAAGACAGAATCGAATAGATACATAGAATAGGACAGAATAAAATATATAGATAGAATAGGATAGATGTAATAGGATAGATAGAATAGGATAGGATGTATAGAATACGAGATAGTATAGGATAATATAGGATATGTAGATAGATAAATAGAATAGGATAGAAAGGGATAGATAGATAGATAGATAGATTGATTGATAGATAGATCGATAGATAGATAGATAGATAGATAGATAGATAGATAGATAGATAGATAGATAGATAGATAGATAGATAGATAGATAGATAGATAGATAGATAGATAGATAGAATAGAGATAAGACAGAGTAGGATATAGTATAGGATAAAATATGTTAGAATAGGATAGATAGATAAAATAGTGTAGAAGAGGATAGATAGAAGAGGATAGATAAATAGACAGCAAGGGATTGATAGAATAGGATAGATGGATAGAATAAGATAGATAGAATAAGATCTATAGATAGAATAGGATAGGATAGAATAGGTAGATAAATAGAATAGGATAGGATAGATAGAATAAGATACAATAGGATGAATAGAATGGAATAGGATAGATAGTTAGAACAGGATAGATAGAATAGGATGGGAAATAGAATAGGATAGATAGATAGAATAGGATATATATATAAAATAGGATAACTAGATAGATGGATAGAATAGTTTAGATATACAGAATAGGATAGATAGAATAGGATAGACAGAAAGGGATAAATACATAGAATAGGATAGATAGAATACAATAAATAGATAGAATTAGATATATAGATAGAATAGGATAGAATAGGATAGATAGATAGAATAGAATAGATAGATAGAAGAGGATAGATAGAATAGGATACATATATAGAACAGGATAAAATAGGATAGATAGAGTAGAATAGATACTATAGGATAGTTAGAATAGTATACATAGATTAGGATAGATAGATAGCTAGATAGATATATAGATAGACACATAGATAGATAGATAGATAGACAGATAGATAGATAGATAGTTAGATAGATAGATAGATAGATAGATAGATAGATAGATAGATAGATAGATAGATAGATAGATAGATAGATAGATAGATAGATAGATAGATAGATAGATAGATAGATAGATAGATAGATAGATAGATAGATAGATAAATAGGTAGGTAGGTAGGTAGGTAGATAGGTAGATAGATAGATAGATAGATAGTTAGATAGATAGATAGATAGTTAGATAGATACATAGATAGATAGATAGATAGGTAGATAGATAGATAGATAGATAGATCGATAGATAGATAGACAGATAGATAAAGAGAATAGAATAGAAAGAGAGTATAAGACAGAGTAAGATTTAGTATAGGATAAAATATGTTAGATAGAATAGGATAGATAGATAAAATAGTATAGAAGAGGATAGATAGAAGAGGATAGATAAATAGACAGCACAGGATAGATAGAATAGGATAGGATAGATAGAATAGGATAGATGGATAGAATAGGATAGATGGATAGAATAAGATAGATAGAATAGGATATATAGATAGAATAGGATAGATTAGAATAGGTAGATAGATAGAATAGTATAGGATAGATAGAATAGGATACAATAGGATGAATAGAATTGAATAGGACAGATAGTTAGAATAGGATAGATAGAATAGGATGGGAGATAGAATAGGATAGATAGATAGAATAGGGTATATATATAAAATAGGATAACTAGATAGATAGATAGAATAAGATAGATATACAGAATAGGATAGAATAGGATAGGATAGATAGAATAGGATAGACAGAATGAGATAGATACATAGAATAGGATAGATAGAATAAAATAGTTAGAATTGGATATATAGATAGAATAGGATAGAATAGGATAGATAGATAGAAAAGGATAGATAGATAGAATAGGATAGGTAGAATAGAATAGATAGATTAAAATGGCTAGATAAAATAGGATGGAAAGAATACGATTGATAGTTGTACTAGGATAGAATAGAATAGATAGAAGAGGATAGATAGAATAGGATACATATATAGAAGAGGATAAAATAGGTTAGATAGATAGATAGATAGATAGATAGATAGATAGATAGATAGATAGATAGAGTAGAATAGATACAATAGAATAGTTAGAATAGGATAGATAGATAGATAGATAGATAGATAGATAGATAGATAGATAGATAGATAGATAGATAGATAGATAGATAGATAGATAGATAGATAGATAGATAGATAGATGGATAGATAGATAGATCAGAATAGAATAGGATAGATAGATAGAATGCGACAGAATAGGATAGATAGATAGAATAGGAAGGATAGATATAATAGAATAAGATAAATAGGATAGAATAGCATAGATAGATAGAATAGGATAGAAAGACAGAATAGGATAGAGAGAGAGAATAAGATAGCTAGATAGAATAGGATAGGCGGAATAGGATACATAGATAGAATTGGATTGATAAATAGAATAGCACAGATTGGCATAGAAAGAATAGATAGAAGAGGAAACATAGATAGAATAGGATAGAATAGAATAAACACAATAGGATAGAATAGGATAGATATATAGAATAGGATAGATAAATTAGGATAGTATAAATAGGTAGATAGAATAGGATAGATAGCATAGGGTAGATAGAATAGAATAGGATAGATATAATAGGACAGATAGAATAGAATAGGATAGATAGAATAGAATAGGATTACGATAGAATGCGATAGATAGATAGATAGATAGATAGATAGATAGATAGATAGATAGATAGATAGATAGATAGATAGATAGATAGATAGATAGATAGATAGATAGATAGATAGATAGAAGAGGATAGGAGGTAAAATAGGATAGAATAGAATAGATATAATGGGATAGCTGGAAGGATAGAAGAGGGCAGAAAGAATAGGATAGCCAGGATAGGATAGATATATAGAATTGGACAGAATAGAATATACAGAATAGGACAGAATAGGATAGATAGATAGAACAGAAAGATAGAACAGGACAGGGTAGGTATCATAGGATAGATAGAATAGGATAGAATAAGAAAAATCGAATGGATAGAAAAGGCCAGTATAGGATAGACATAATAGAATAGAATAGAATATATACACACAATAGGATAGAATAGAATAGATAGGCAAAGATAGACTAAGACAGAATAGGACAGATTAGGATACATAGAATAGATTAGGATAGATAGAATAGGATATATAGATACTTTAGGTTAGGATGGCTAGAATAGGATAGATAGTACTGGATAAAATGGGATAGGTAGATAGAATAGGATAGATAGATAAATAGAATAGGTAAGATTGGGATAGATAGAATAGGATAGATAAAATAGGATAGATAGATAGATAGATAGATAGATAGACTAAGATAGATAGACCAAGTTAGATAGACTAAGATAGATAGAATAGAATAGAATAGGTGAGATAGATGCAACAGAATAGAATAGGACACATTGATAGGGAAGAATAGTGTAAATAGGATATAATACGATAGATAGAATACAAAAGTAGATAGAATAGGATAGATAGATAGAATAGGATAGATAGCTGGATTAGGATAAATAGAATAGGATACATAGAATACGACATAATAGGATATATAGACAGATTAGAATAGAATAGAATAGGTCAGATAGAATTGGATAGACATATAGAACAGATACAATAGGATAGATGGACAGTACAGGATAGATTGAAGAGAATAGAGAGAATAGGATAGATAGAGAGAATAGGATCGAATAAGACAAAATCGAATAGATAGATATAATAGGACAGAATAAGATATATCGAAAGAATAGGATAGATGTAATAGGATAATTTAGGATATGTAGATAGATAAATAGAATAGGATAGAAAGGGATAGGAAGAATAGGATCGAATAGAATAGGTAGATAGATGGTTAGATAGAGAGATAGATAGATAGATAAATAGATAGAATAAGATATATAGTATAGGATAGAATAGGATAGATAGAGAGAATAGGATAGAGAGAATAGGGTAGATAGATAGATAGATAGATAGATAGATAGATAGATAGATAGATAGACGGGTAGAATGGGACAGAATAGGATACATATAATAGGACAGAATAGGATAGATAGATAGAATAGAACATAACAGTATAGATAAATAGAATTGGATCGAGTAGGTTAGAATAGGATTGATAAATAGAACAGGATAAAATAAGATTAATAGATGGAATAGGATAGATAGAATAGGATATGATACATAGAATAGTGTAGATAGAATAGGATTGATAGAATAGAATAGTTTACAATAGAATAGGATAGATAGATAGATAGATAGATAGATAGATAGATAGATAGATAGATAGATAGATAGATAAATAGATAGATAGATAGATAGAATAGAATACGTTAGATAGATACAATAGGATACAGTAGCACACAATGATAGAATAGGATGAATAGATAGAATAGAATAGGATTAATAGGATATAATACGATAGATAGATAGAAAACGATAATAGATAGAATAGGATGGATAGGTAGATAAATTATGATATATAGATAGAGCAGGATAAATAGAATAGGCCAGAATAGGATAGATAGATAGAACAAAATAGAATAGAATAGAATAGGTTAGCTAGAATTGTAAATACATATAGAATAGATAGAATAGGATAGATAGAATAAAATAGATAGATAGCATAGGTTAACTAGAACAGAATAGATAGAATAGGAGAGATAGAGAGAATAGGATAGAATAAGACAGAATCGAATAGATACATAGGATAGGACAGAATAAAATATATAGATAGAATAGGATAGATGTAATAGGATAGATAGAATAGGATAGGATATATAGAATACGAAATAGTATAGGATAATATAGGATATATAGATAGATAAATAGAATAGGATAGAATGGGATAGGAAGAATAGGATAGATAGATAGATAGATAGATAGATAGATAGATAGATAGATAGATAGATAGATAGATAGATAGATAGATAGATAGATAGATAGATAGATAGATAGATAGATAGATAGATAGATATGTAGGTAGATACATAGATAGATAGACAGGTAGAATGGGACAGAAGAGGATAGATAGATATAATAGGACAGAATAGCATAAATAGAATAGGGTAGATAGAGTAGGATAGGTTAGAACAGAATAGATAGATAGATAGATAGATAGATAGATAGATAGATAGATAGATAGATAGATAGATAGATAGATAGATAGATAGATAGATAGATAGACAGACAGATAGATAGATAGTTCAGAATAGAATAGGATAGATAGATAAAATTGGATAGATAGATAGAACAGGAAAAATAGATAGAATAGAATAGGATAAATAGGATAGAATAGCATAGATAGAATATGATAGGAGATAGACTAGGATAGATAGAATAGGAGAGAGAGAATAGGATAAGTAGATAGAATAGGATAGGCGGAATAGGTTAGATAGATAGAATTGGATTGATAAATAGAATAGCACAGAATGGCATATATAGAATTGTTGGAACAGGATACATAGATAGAATAGGATAGGCGGAATAGGTTAGATAGATAGAATTGGATTGATAAATGGAATAGCACAGAATGGCATATATAGAATTGTTGGAACAGGATACATAGATAGAATAGGATAGATAGAATAGAATAAACACAATAGGATAAAATAGGATATATATAGAATAGGATAGATAAAATAGGATAGCATAAATAGGTAGATAGAATAGGATAGATAGAATAGGGCAGATAGAATAGAATAGGATAGATATAATAGGACAGATAGAATAGAATAGGATAGATAGAATAGAATAGGATAACTAGGATAATATGCGATAGATAGATAGATAGATAGATAGATAGATAGATAGATAGATAGATAGATAGATAGATAGATAGATAGAATAGGATAGGAGATAAAATAGGATAGAATAGGATAGATAAAATGGGATAGCTAGAAGGATAGAAGGGGACAGATAGAATAGGATAGCCAGAATAGGATAGAAATATAGAATTGGGTAGAATAGAATATAGAGAATAGGACAGAATAGGATAGATAGATAGAACAGATAGATAGAATAGGACAGGGTAGATAGCATAGGATAGATATAATAGGAGATAGATAGAATAGGATAGAATATGACAAAATCGAATGGATAGAAAAGGCCAGTATACGATAGACATAATAGAATAGAATAGGATAGACAGAATAGGACAGAATAGAATAGATAGACGAGGTTAGACTAAGACAGAATAGGATAGATTAGGATAGATATAATAGGATATATAGATACTTTAGTTTAGGATGGATAGAATAGGAAAGATAGATAGAACTGGATAAAATAGAATAGGTAGATAGAATAGGATAGATAAATAGAATAGGTAAGATTGGGATAGATAGAATAGGATAGATACAATAGGATAGATAGATAGATAGATAGATAGATAGATAGATAGATAGATAGATAGATAGATAGATAGATAGATAGATAGATAGAATAGAATAGAATAGACATAAGACAGAGTAGGATATAGTATAGGATAAAATATGTTAGAATAGGATAGATAGATAAAATAGTGTAGAAGAGGATAGATAGAAGAGGATAGATAAATAGACAGCACAGGATTGATAGAATAGGATAGGATAAATAGAATAGGATAGGATAGATAGAATAGGATAGACGGATAGAATAAGATAGATAGAATAGGATATATAGATAGAATAGGATAGGATAGAATAGGTAGATAAATAGAATAGGATAGGATAGATAGAATAAAATACAATAGGATGAATAGAATGGAATAGGATAGATAGATAGAATAGGATATATATATCCTATATATATATATATAAAATAGGATAACTAGATAGATAAATATAATAGTTTAGATATACAGAATAGGATAGATAGAATGGGATAGGATAGATAGAATAGGATAGATAGAATAAAATAAATAGATAGAATTGGATATATAGATAGAATAGGATAGATTAGGATAGATAGATAGAATAGAATAGATAGATTAAGATGGATAGATAGAATAGGATAGAAAGAATACGATTGATAGTTGTATTAGGATAGAATAGAATAGATAGATAGAAGAGGATAGATAGTTTAGGATACATATATAGAACAGGATAAAATACGATAGATAGAGTAGAATGGATACTATAGGATAGTTAGAATAGTATACATAGATTAGGATAGATAGCTAGATAGATAGATAGACACATAGATAGATAGATAGATAGATAGATAGATAGATAGATAGATAGATAGATAGATAGATAGATAGATAGATAGACAGATAGATAGATAGACAGATAGACAGATAGATAGATAGGTAGATAGGTAGATAGATAGATAGACAGATAGATAGATAGATAGATAGATAGATAGATAGATAGATAGATAGATAGATAGATAGATAGATAGATAGATAGATAGATAGACAGATAGATAGATAGATAGAATAGAATAGAAAGAGAGAATAAGACAGAGTAAGATTTAGTATAGGGTAAAATATGTTAGATAGAATAGGATAGATAGATAAAATAGTATAGAAGAGGATAGATAGAAGAGGATAGATAAATAGACAGCACAGGATAGATAGAATAGGATAGGATAGATAGAATAGGATAGATGGATAGAATAAGATAGAATAGGATATATAGATAGAATAGGATAGATTAGAATAGGTAGATAGATAGAATAGTATAGGATAGATAGAATAGGATACAACAGGATGAACAGAATTGAATTGGACAGATAGTTAGAAAAGGATAGATAGAATAGGATGGGAGATAGAATAGGATAGATAGATAGAATATTATATATATATTTAAAATAGGATAACTAGATAGATAGATGGATAGAATAGGATAGATATACAGATTAGGATAGATAGAATTGGATAGGATAGATAGAATAGGATAGACAAAATGAGATAGATACATAGAATAGGATAGATAGAATAAAATAATTAGAATTGGATATATAGATAGAATAGGATAGATAGATAGAATAGGATAGATAGAATAAAATAGATAGATTAAGATGGATAGATAAAATAGGATGGAAAGAATACGATTGATAGTTGTATTAGGATAGAATAGAATAGATAGAAGAGTATAGATAGAATAGGATACATATATAGAACAGGATAAAATAGGATAGATAGATAGATAGAGTAGAATAGATACAATAGAATAGTTAGAATAGGGTAGATAGATAGATAGATAGATAGATAGATAGATAGATAGATAGATAGATAGATAGATAGATAGATAGATAGATAGATAGATAGATAGATAGATAGATAGATAGATAGATAGATAGATAGATCAGAATAGAATAGGATAGATAGATGGAATGCGATAGAATAGGATAGATAGATAGAATAGGAAGGATAGATAGAATAGAATGGGATAAATAGGAGAGAATAGCATAGATAGATAGAATAGGATAGAAAGGCCGAATAGGATAGAGAGAGAGAATAAGATAGCTAGATAGAATAGGATAGGCGGAATAGGATAGATAGATAGAATTGGATTGATAAATAGAATAGCACAGAATGGCATAGAAATAATAGATAGAAGAGGATACATAGATAGAATAGGATAGATAGAATAGAATAAACACAATAGGATAGAATAGGATAGATATATGGAATAGGATAGATAAATTAGGATAGCATAAATAGGTAGATAGAATAGGATAGATAGCATAGGGTAGATAGAATAGAATAGGATAGATATAATAGGACAGATAGAATAGAATAGGATAGATAGAATAGAATAGGATTACGAGGATAGAATGCGATAGATAGATAGATAGATAGATAGATAGATAGATAGATAGATAGATAGATAGATAGATAGATAGATAGATAGATAGATAGATAGATAGATAGATAGATAGATAGATAGATAGATAGATAGATAGATAGATAGATAGATAGAAGAGGATAGGAGGTAAAATAGGATAGATATAATGGGATAGCTGGAAGGATAGCAGAGGGCAGAAAGAATAGAATAGCCAGGATATGATAGATACATAGAATTGGACAGAATAGAATATACAGAATAGGACATAATAGGATAGATAGATAGAACAGACAGATAGAACAGGACAGGGTAGGTATCATAGGATAGATAGAATAGGATAGAATAAGAAAAATCGAATGGATAGAAAAGGCCAGTATAGGATAGACATAATAGAATAGAATAGAATAGAATAGAATAGAATAGAATATATACACACAATAGGATAGAATAGAATAGATAGGCAAGGATAGACGAAGACAGAATAGGACAGATTAGGATACATAGAATAGAATAGGATAGATAGAATAGGATATATAGATACTTTAGGTTAGGATGGCTAGAATAGGATAGATAGATAGTACTGGAAAAAATGGGATAGGTAGATAGAATAGGATAGATAGATAAATAGAATAGGTAAGATTGGGATAGATACAATAGGATAGATAGATAGATATACTAAGATAGATAGACCAAGTTAGATAGACTAAGATAGATAGAATAGAATAGAATAGGTGAGATAGATGCAACAGAATAGAATAGGACACATTGATAGAAAAGAATAGGGTAAATAGGATATAATACGATAGATAGAAATCAAAAGTAGATACAATAGGATAGATAGATAAAATAGGATAGATAGCTGGATTAGGATAAATAGAATAGGATACATAGAATACGACATAATAGGATAGATAGACAGATTAGAATAGAATAGAATAGGTCAGATAGAATTGGATAGACATAGAATAGATACAATAGGATAGATAGACAGCACTGGATAGATAGAAGAGAATAGAGAGAATAGGATAGATAGAGAGAACAGGATCGAATAAGACAAAATCGAATAGATAGATATAATAGCACAGAATAAGATATATCGATAGAATAGGATAGATGTAATAGGATAATTTAGGATATGTAGATAGATAAATAGAATAGGATAGAAAGGGAAAGGAAGAATAGGATCGAATAGATTAGGTAGATAGATGCTTAGATAGATAGATAGATAGATAGATAGATAGAATAGGATATATAGTATAGGATAAAATAGGATAGATAGACAGAATAGGATAGAGAGAATAGGGTAGATAGATAGATAGATAGATAGATAGATAGATAGATAGATAGATAGATAGATAGATAGATAGATAGATAGATAGATAGATAGACAGATAGATAGATAGATAGATAGATAGATAGATAGATAGACGGGTAGAATGGGACAGAATAGGATACATATAATAGGACAGAATAGGATAGATAGATAGAATAGATCATAACAGTATAGATAAATAGAATAGGATCGAGTAGGTTAGAATAGGATTGATAAATAGAACAGGATAAAATAATATTAATAGATGGAATAGGATAGATAGAATAGGATATGATACATAGAATAGTGTAGATAGAATAGGATTGATAGAATAGAATAGTTTACAATAGGATAGATAGATAGATAGATAGATAGATAGATAGATAGATAGATAGATAGATAGATAGATAGATAGATAGATAGATAGATGGATAGGTAGATAGATAGATAGATAGATAGATAGATAGATAGATAGATAGATAGATAGATAGATAGATACATAGATAGATAGATAGATACATAGAATAGAATACGTTAGATAGATACAATAGAATAGAATAGCACACATTGATAGAATAGGATGAATAGATAGAATAGAATAGGATTAATAGGATATAATACGATAGATAGATAGAAAACGATAATAGATAGAATAGGATAGATAGGTAAATAGAATATGATATATAGACAGAGCAGGATAAATAGAATATGATAGATAGAATAGGCCAGAATAGGTTAGATAGATAGAACAAAATAGAATAGAATAGAATAGGTTAGCTAGAATTGTAAATACATATAGAATAGATAGAATAGGATAGAAAAAAATTGATAGATACCATAGGTGAACTAGAACAGAATAGATAGAATAGGAGAGATAGAGAGAATAGGATAGAATAAGACAGAATCGAAGATACATCGAATAGGACAGAATAAAATATATAGATAGAATAGGATAGATGTAATAGGATAGATAGAATAGGATAGGATATATAGAATACGAGATAGTATAGGATAATATAGTATATATAGATAGATAAATAGAATAGGATAGAATGGGATAGGAAGAATAGGATAGATAGATAGATAGGTAGGTAGATAGATAGATAGATAGATAGATAGATAGATAGATAGATAGATAGATAGATAGATAGATAGATAGATAGATAGATAGATAGATAGATAGATAGATAGATAGATAGATAGATAGATAGATAGATAGATAGATAGATAGATAGATATGTAGGTAGATAGATAGATACATAGAATAGAATACGTTAGATAGATACAATTGGATAGAATAGGACACATTGATAGAATAGAATAGGATAGATAGAATAGGAGAGAGAGAGAATAGGATAGGTAGATAGAATAGGATAGGCGGAATAGGATAGATAGATAGAATTGGATTAATAAATAGAATAGTACAGAATGGCATATATATAATTGTTGGAACAGGATACATAGATAGAAGAGGATTGATAGAATAGAATAAACACAGGATAAAATAGAATATATGTAGAATAGGATAGATAAAATAGTATAGCATAAATAGGTAGATAGAATTGGATAGATAGAATAGGGCAGATAGAATAGAATAGGATAGATATAATAGGACAGATAGAATAGAATAGGATAGATAGAATAGAATAGGATAACTAGGATAGAATGCGATAGTTAGATAGATAGATAGATAGATAGATAGATAGATAGATAGATAGATAGATAGATAGATAGATAGATAGATAGATAGATAGATAGATATATAGATAGACAGATAGGTTAGGATAGGAGATAAAAAAGGATAGAATAGGATAGATAAAATGGGATAGCTAGAAGGATAGAAGGGGACAGATAGAATAGGATAGCCAGAATAGGATAGATATATAGAATTGGGCAGAATAGAATATACAGAATAGGACAGGGTAGATAGCATAGGATAGATATAATAGGAGATAGAATAGGATAGAATATGACAAAATGGAATAGATAGAAAAGGCCAGTAAACGATAGACATAATAGAATAGAATAGGATAGATATAATAGGACAGATAGAATAGAATAGGATAGATGGAATAGAATAGGATTACGAGGATAGAATGTGATAGATAGATAGATAGAACAGGATAGGAGGTAAAATAGGGTAGAATAGGATAGATAAAATGGGATAGCTGGAAGGATAGAAGAGGGCAGAAAGAATAGGATAGCCAGGATAGGATAGATATATACAATTGGACAGAATAGAATATACAGAATAGGACAGAATAGGATAGATAGATAGAACAGACAGATAGAATAGGACAGGGTAGATATCATAGGATAGATATAATAGGATAGATAGATGGAATAGGATAGAATAAGAAAAAATCGAATGGATAGAAAAGGCCACTATAGGATAGACATAACAGAATAGAATAAGATAGATAGAATAGGATATATAGATACTTTAGGTTAGGATGGCTAGAATAGGATAGATAGAACTGGATAAAATGGGATAGGTAGATAGAATAGGATAGATAGATAAATAGAATAGGTAAGATTGGGATAGATAGAATAGGATAGATACAATAGGATACATAGATAGATAGATAGATAGATAGATAGATAAATAGACAGATAGATAGATAGATAGAGATAGATATATAGATAGATAGATAGATAGATAGATAGATAGATAGATAGATAGATAGATAGATAGATAGATAGATAGACAGGTAGAATGGGACATAATAGGATAGATATAATAGGACAGAATAGGGTAGATAGATAGAATAGAACATAAGAGTATAGATAAATAGAATAGGATATGATACATGGAATAGTGTAGATAGAATAGGATTGATAGAATAGAATAGTGTACAATAGGATAGATAGATAGATAAATAGATAGATAGATAGATAGATAGATAGATAGATAGATAGATAGATAGATAGATAGATAGATAGATATATAGATAGATAGATACATAGAATAGAATACGTTAGATAGATACAATTGGATAGAATAGCACACATTGATAGAATAGAATGAATAGATAGAATAGAATATGATGAATAGATAGAATAGAATAGGATAAATAGGATATAATACGATAGATGGATAGAAAACGATAGTAGATAGAATAGGATAGATAGATAGAATAGGATAGATAGATAGAGCAGGATAAATAGAATACGATATTTAGAATAGGCCAGAATAGGATAGATAGATAGAACAAAATAGAATAGAATAGAATAGGTTAGCTGGAATTGTAAATATATATAGGATAGAATAGGATAGATAGATAGAAGAGGATAGATAGAATAGGATACATATATAGAACAGGATAAAATATGATAGATAGATAGAGTAGAAAAGATACAATAGGATAGTTAGAATAGTATAAATAGATTAGTATGGATAGATAGATAGATAGATAGATAGATAGATAGATAGATAGATAGATAGATAGATGGATGGATGGATAGATAGATAGATAGATAGATAGATAGATAGATAGATAGATAGATAGATCAGAATAGAATAGGATAGATAGATAGAATGGGATAGAATAGGATAGATAGGCAGAATAGGATAGAAAGACAGAATAGGATAGAGAGAGAGAATAGGATAGCTAGATAGAATAGGATAGGCGGAATAGGATAGATAGATAGAATTGGGTTGATAAATAGAATAGCACAGAATGGCATAGAAAGAATAGATAGAACAGGATACATAGTTAGAATAGAATAAATAGAATAGAATAAACACAATAGGATAGAATAGGATAGATATATAGAATAGGATAGATAAATTAGGATAGCATAAATAGGTAGATAGAATAGGATAGATAGCATAGGGTAGACAGAATAGAATAGGATAGATATAATAGGACAGAGAGAATAGGATAGATAGAATAGAATAGAATAGGATTACGAGAATAGAATGCGATAGATAGATAGATAGATAGATAGATAGATAGATAGATAGATAGATAGAACAGGATAGGAGATAAAATAGGATAGAATAGGATAGATAAAATGGGATAGCTGGAAGGATAGAAGAGGGCAGAAAGAATAGGATAGCCAGGATAGGATAGATATATAGAATTGGACAGAATAGAATATACAGAATAGGACAGAATAGGATAGATAGATAGAACAGACAGATAGAACAGGACAGGGTAGGTATCATAGGATAGATAGATAGAATAGGATAGAATAAGAAAAATCGAATGGATAGAAAAGGCCAGTATAGGATAGACATAATAGAATAGAATAGAATATATACACACAATAGGATAGAATAGAATAGATAGGCAAGGATAGACTAAGACAGAATAGGACAGATTAGGATACATAGAATAGAATAGGATAGATAGAATAGGATATATAGATACTTTAGGTTAGGATGGCAAGAATAGGATAGATAGATAGTACTGGATAAAATGGGATAGGTAGATAGAATAGGATAGATAGATAAACAGAATAGGTAAGATTGGGATAGATAGAATAGGATAGATAAAATAGGATAGATAGATAGATAGACTAAGATAGATAGACGAAGTTAGATAGACTAAGATAGATAGAATAGAATATGTGAGATAGATGCAACAGAATAGAATAGGACACATTGATAGAGAAGAATAGTGTAAATAGGATATAATACGATAGATAGAATACAAAAGTAGATAGAATAGGATAGATAGATAGAATAGGATAGATAGCTGGATTAGGATAAATAGAATAGGATACATAGAATACGACATAATAGGATAGATAGACAGATTAGAATAGAATAGAATAGGTCAGATAGAATTGGATAGACATATAGAATAGATACAATAGGATAGATAGACAGTACAGGATAGATAGAAGAGAATAGAGAGAATAGGATAGATAGAGAGAATAGGATCGAATAAGACAAAATCGAATAGATAGATATAATAGGACAGAATAAGATATATCGATAGAATAGGATAGACGTAATAGAATAATTTAGGATATGTAGATAGATAAATAGAATAGGATAGAAAGGGATAGGAAGAATAGGATCGAATAGAATAGGTAGATAGATGGTTAGGTAGATAGATAGATAGATAGATAGATAGATAGATAGATAGATAGATAGATAGATAGATAGATAGATAGATAAATAGATAGAATAAGATATATAGTATAGGATAGAGTAGAATAGATAGAGAGAATAGGATAGAGAGAATAGGGTAGATAGATAGATAGATAGATAGATAGATAGATAGATAGATAGATAGATAGATAGATAGATAGATAGATAGATAGATAGATAGATAGATAGATAGATAGATAGATAGATAGATAGATAGATAGAAAGATAGAT
>NC_091118.1:40701468-40711468 GCF_040183065.1 Periplaneta americana | reverse complement strand
TAGGATAGATAGAGAGAATAGGATAGAGAGAATAGGCTAGATAGATAGATAGATATATAGATAGATAGATAGATAGATAGATAGATAGATAGATAGATAGATAGATAGATAGACGGGTAGAATGGGACAGAATAGGATACATATAATAGGACAGAATAGGATAGATAGATAGAATAGAACATAACAGTATAGATAAATAGAATTGGATCGAGTAGGTTAGAATAGGATTGATAAATAGAACAGGATAAAATAAGATTAATAGATGGAATAGGATAGATAGAATAGGATATGATACATAGAATAGTGTAGATAGAATAGGATTGATAGAATAGAATAGTTTACCATAGAATAGGATAGATAGATAGATAGATAGATAGATATATAGATAGATAGATAGATAGATAGATAGATAGATAGATAGATAGAATAGAATACGTTAGATAGATACAATAGGATACAGTAGCACACAATGATAGAATAGGATGAATAGATAGAATAGAATAGGATTAATAGGATATAATACGATAGATAGATAGAAAACGATAATAGATAGAATAGGATGGATAGGTAGATAAATTATGATATATAGATAGAGCAGGATAAATAGAATAGGCCAGAATAGGATAGATAGATAGAACAAAATAGAATAGAATAGAATAGGTTAGCTAGAATTGTAAATACATATAGAATAGATAGAATAGGATAGATAGAATAAAATAGATAGATAGCATAGGTTAACTAGAACAGAATAGATAGAATAGGAGAGATAGAGAGAATAGGATAGAATAAGACAGAATCGAATAGATACATAGGATAGGACAGAATAAAATATATAGATAGAATAGGATAGATGTAATAGGATAGATAGAATAGGATAGGATATATAGAATACGAAATAGTATAGGATAATATAGGATATATAGATAGATAAATAGAATAGGATAGAATGGGATAGGAAGAATAGGATAGATAGATAGATAGATAGATAGATAGATAGATAGATAGATAGATAGATAGATAGATAGATAGATAGATAGATAGATAGATAGATAGATAGATAGATAGATAGATAGATAGATAGATAGATAGATAGATAGATATGTAGGTAGATACATAGATAGATAGACAGGTAGAATGGGACAGAAGAGGATAGATAGATATAATAGGACAGAATAGCATAAATAGAATAGGGTAGATATATAGAATGGAACAGAACATGATAGATAAATAGAACAGGATCGAATAGGTTAGGATAGGATACAATATAGAACAGGATAAAATAAGATTAATAGATAGATTAGGATAGACAGAATAGGATATTATACATAGAATAGTACAGATAGAATAGGGTAGATAGAGTAGGATAGGTTAGAACAGGATAGATAGATAGATAGATAGATAGATAGATAGATAGATAGATAGATAGATAGATAGATAGATAGATAGATAGATAGATAGATAGATAGATAGATAGATAGATAGATAGATAGATAGATAGATAGTTCAGAATAGAATAGGATAGATAGATAAAATTGGATAGATAGATAGAACAGGAAAAATAGATAGAATAGAATAGGATAGAATAGCATAGATAGAATATGATAGGAGATAGACTAGGATAGATAGAATAGGAGAGAGAGAATAGGATAAGTAGATAGAATAGGATAGGCGGAATAGGTTAGATAGATAGAATTGGATTGATAAATAGAATAGCACAGAATGGCATATATAGAATTGTTGGAACAGGATACATAGATAGAATAGGATAGGCGGAGTAGGTTAGATAGATAGAATTGGATTGATAAATGGAATAGCTCAGAATGGCATATATAGAATTGTTGGAACAGGATACATAGATAGAATAGGATAGATAGAATAGAATAAACACAATAGGATAAAATAGGATATATATAGAATAGGATAGATAAAATAGGATAGCATAAATAGGTAGATAGAATAGGATAGATAGAATAGGGCAGATAGAATAGAATAGGAAAGATATAATAGGACAGATAGAATAGAATAGGATAGATAGAATAGAATAGGATAACTAGGATAATATGCGATAGATAGATAGATAGATAGATAGATAGATAGATAGATAGATAGATAGATAGATAGATAGATAGATAGATAGATAGATAGATAGATAGATAGATAGATAGATAGAATAGGATAGGAGATAAAATAGGATAGAATAGGATAGATAAAATGGGATAGCTAGAAGGATAGAAGGGGACAGATAGAATAGGATAGCCAGAATAGGATAGAAATATAGAATTGGGCAGAATAGAATATAGAAAATAGGACAGAATAGGATAGATAGATAGAACAGATAGATAGAATAGGACAGGGTAGATAGCATAGGATAGATATAATAGGAGATAGATAGAATAGGATAGAATATGACAAAATCGAATGGATAGAAAAGGCCAGTATACGATAAACATAATAGAATAGAATAGGATAGACAGAATAGGATAGAATAGAATAGATAGACGAGGTTAGACTAAGACAGAATAGGATAGATTAGGATAGATAGAATAGGATATATAGATACTTTAGTTTAGGATGGATAGAATAGGAAAGATAGATAGAACTGGATAAAATAGAATAGGTAGATAGAATAGGATAGATAAATAGAATAGGTAAGATTGGGATAGATAGAATAGGATAGATACAATAGGATAGATAGATAGATAGATAGATAGATAGATAGATAGATAGATAGATAGATAGATAGATAGATAGATAGATAGATAGATAGATAGATAGATAGATAGATAGATAGAATAGAATAGAGATAAGACAGAGTAGGATATATTATAGGATAAAATATGTTAGATAGAATAGGATAGATAGATAAAATTGTGTAGAAGAGGATAGATAGAAGAGGATAGATAAATAGACAGCACAGGATTGATAGAATAGGATAGGATAAATAGAATAGGATAGGATAGATAGAATAGGATAGACGGATAGAATAAGATAGATAGAATAGGATATATAGATAGAATAGGATAGGATAGAATAGGTAGATAAATAGAATAGGATAGGATAGATAGAATAAAATACAATAGGATGAATAGAATGGAATAGGATAGATAGATAGAATAGGATATATATATATATATATATATATATATATATATATATTTATAAAATAGGATAACTAGATAGGTAAATATAATAGTTTAGATATACAGAATAGGATAGATAGAATGGGATAGGATAGATAGAATAGGATAGATAGAATAAAATAAATAGATAGAATTGGATATATAGATAGAATAGGATAGAATAGGATAGATAGATAGAATAGAATAGATAGATTAAGATGGATAGATAGAATAGGATGGAAAGAATACGATTGATAGTTGTATTAGGATAGAATAGAATAGATAGATAGAAGAGGATAGATAGTTTAGGATACATATATAGAACAGGATAAAATACGATAGATAGAGTAGAATGGATACTATAGGATAGTTAGAATAGTATACATAGATTAGGATAGATAGATAGCTAGATAGATAGATAGACACATAGATAGATAGATAGATAGATAGATAGATAGATAGATAGATAGATAGATAGATAGATAGATAGATAGATAGATAGATAGATAGATAGATAGACAGATAGATAGATAGACAGATAGACAGATAGATAGATAGGTAGATAGGTAGATAGATAGATAGATAGATAGATAGATAGATAGATAGATAGATAGATAGATAGATAGATAGATAGATAGATAGATAGATAGAATAGAATAGAATAGAAAGAGAGAATAAGACAGAGTAAGATTTAGTATAGGGTAAAATATGTTAGATAGAATAGGATAGATAGATAAAATAGTATAGAAGAGGATAGATAGAAGAGGATAGATAAATAGACAGCACAGGATAGATAGAATAGGATAGGATAGATAGAATAGGATAGATGGATAGAATAAGATAGATAGAATAGGATATATAGATAGAATTGAATAGATTAGAATAGGTAGATAGATAGAATAGTATAGGATAGATAGAATAGGATACAATAGGATGAATAGAATTGAATAGGACAGATAGTTAGAAAAGGATAGATAGAATAGGATGGGAGATAGAATAGGATAGATAGATAGAATATTATATATATATTTAAAATAGGATAACTAGATAGATAGATGGATAGAATAGGATAGATATACAGATTAGGATAGATAGAATTGGATAGGATAGATAGAATAGGATAGACAGAATGAGATAGATACATAGAATAGGATAGATAGAATAAAATAATTAGAATTGGATATATAGATAGAATAGGATAGATAGATAGAATAGGAAGGATAGAATAGAATAGATAGATTAAGATGGATAGATAAAATAGGATGGAAGGAATACGATTGATAGTTGTATTAGGATAGAATAGAATAGATAGAGGAGTATAGATAGAATAGGATACATATATAGAACAGGATAAAATAGGATAGATAGATAGATAGAGTAGAATAGATACAATAGAATAGTTAGAATAGGGTAGATAGATAGATAGATAGATAGATAGATAGAGAGATAGATAGATAGATAGATAGATAGATAGATAGATAGATAGATCAGAATAGAATAGGATAGATAGATGGAATGCGATGGAATAGGATAGATAGATAGAATAGGAAGGATAGAGAGAATAGAATGGGATAAATAGGAGAGAATAGCATAGATAGATAGAATAGGATAGAAAGGCAGAATAGGATAGAGAGAGAGAATAAGATAGCTAGATAGAATAGGATAGGCGGAATAGGATAGATAGATAGAATTGGATTGAAAAATAGAATAGCACAGAATGGCATAGAAATAATAGATAGAAGAGGATACATAGATAGAATAGGATAGATAGAATAGAATAAACACAATAGGATAGAATAGGATAGTTATATAGAATAGGATAGATAAATTAGGATAGCATATATAGGTAGATAGAATAGGATAGATAGCATAGGGTAGATAGAATAGAATAGGATAGATATAATAGGACAGATAGAATAGAATAGGATAGATAGAATAGAATAGGATTACGAGGATAGAATGCGATAGATAGATAGATAGATAGATAGATAGATAGATAGATAGATAGATAGATAGATAGATAGATAGATAGATAGATAGATAGATAGATAGATAGATAGATAGATAGATAGATAGATAGATAGATAGATAGATAGATACATAGATAGATAGATAGATAGATAGATAGATAGATAGATAGATAGATAGATAGATAGATAGATAGATAGATAGAAGAGGATAGGAGGTAAAATAGGATAGATATAATGGGATAGCTGGAAGGATAGCAGAGGGCAGAAAGAATAGAATAGCCAGGATATGATAGATATATAGAATTGGACAGAATAGAATATACAGAATAGGACAGAATAGGATAGATAGATAGAACAGACAGATAGAACAGGACAGGGTAGGTATCATAGGATAGATAGAATAGGATAGAATAAGAAAAATCGAATGGATAGAAAAGGCCACTATAGGATAGACATAATAGAATAGAATAGGATAGATAGAATACGATATATAGATACTTTAGGTTAGGATGGCTAGAATAGGATAGATAGATCTGGATAAAATGGGATAGGTAGATAGAAAAGGATAGATAGATAAACAGAATAGTAAGATTGGGATAGATAGAATAGGATAGATACAATAGGATACATAGATAGATAGATAGATAAATAGACAGATAGATAGATAGATAGATAGATAGATAGATAGATAGATAGATAGATAGAATAGGATATATAGTATAGGATAGAATAGCATAGATAAACAAAATAGGATTGAGAGAATAGGGTAGATAGATAGATAGATAGATAGATAGATAGATAGATAGATAGATAGATAGATAGATAGATAGATAGATAGATAGATAGATAGATAGATAGATAAATAGATAGATAGATAGACAGATAGACAGATAGATAGATAGATAGATAGATAGAAGGTTAGAATGGGACAGAATAGGATAGATATAATAGGACAGAATAGGGCAGATAGATAGAAAAGAACATAAGAGTATAGATAAATAGAATAGGATCGAGTAGGTTAGAATAGGATAGATAAATAGAACAGGATAAAATAAGATTAATAGATGGAATGGGATAGATAGAATAGGATATGATACATAGAATAGTGTAGAGAGAATAGGATTGATAGAATAGAATAGTTTACAATAGAATAGGATAGATAGATAGATAGATAGATAGATAGATAGATAGATAGATAGATAGATAGATAGATAGATAGATAGATAGATAGATAGATAGATAGATACATACATACATAGAATAGAATATGTTAGATAGATACAATTGGATAGAATAGGACACATTGATAGAATAGAATGAATAGATAGAATAGAATATGATGAATAGATAGAATAGAATAGGATAAATAGGATATAATAGATAGATGCATAGAAAACGATAGTAGATAGAATAGGATAGATAGATAGATAGAATAGGATAGATAGATAGATAGAGCAGGATAAATAGAATACGATAGATAGAATAGGCCAGAATAGCATAGATAGATAGAACAAAATAGAATAGAAATGAATAGGTTAGCTAGAATTGTAAATACATATAGGATAGAATAGGATAGATAGAAAGAATAAAATAGATAGATAGCATAGGTTAAATAGAACAGAATAGATAGAATAGGATAGATAGAGAGAATAGGACAGAATAAGACAGAATCGAATAGATACATAGAATAGGACAGAATAAAATATATAGATAGAATAGGATAGGATGTATAGAATACGAGATAGTATAGGATAATATAGGACATGTAGATAGATAAATAGAATAGGATAGAAAGGGATAGATAGATAGATAGATAGATAGATAGATAGATAGATAGATAGATAGATAGATCAGAATAGAATAGGATAGATAGATAGAATGGGATAGAATAGGATAGATAGATAGAATAGGAAGGATAGATAGAATGGAATGGGATAAATGGGATAGAATTGCATAGATAGAATATGATAGAATAGGATAGATAGACAGAATAGGATAGAAAGACAGAATAGGATACAGAGAGAATAGGATAGCTAGATAGAATAGGATAGGCGGAATAGGATAGATAGATAGAATTGGATTGATAAATAGAATAGCACAGAATGGCATAAAAAGAATAGATAGAAGAGGATACATAGATAGAATAGGATAGATAGAATAGAATAAACACAATAGAATAGAATAGGATAGATATATAGAATAGGATAGATAAATTAGGATAGCATAAATAGGTAGATAGAATAGGATAGATAGCATAGGGTAGATAGAATAAAATAGGATAGATATAATAGGACAGATAGAATAGAATAGGATAGATAGAATAGAATAGGATTACGAGGATAGAATGTGATAGATAGATAGAACAGGATAGGAGGAAAAATAGGGTAGAATAGGATAGATAAAATGGGATAGCTGGAAGGATAGAAGAGGGCAGAAAGAATAGGATAGTCAGGATAGGATAGATATATACAATTCGACAGAATAGAATATACAGAATAGGACAGAACAGGATAGATAGATAGAACAGACAGATAGAATAGGACAGGGTAGATATCATAGGATAGATATAATAGGATAGATAGATGGAATAGGATAGAATAAGAAGAAATCGAATAGATAGAAAAGGCCACTATAGGATAGACATAATAGAATAGAATAGGATAGATAGAATACGATATATAGATACTTTAGGTTAGGATGGCTAGAATAGGATAGATAGAACTGGATAAAATGGGATAGGTAGATAGAAAAGGATAGATAGATAAACAGAATAGGTAAGATTGGGATAGATAGAATAGGATAGATACAATAGGATAGATAGATAGATAAATAGACAGATAGATAGATAGATAGATAGATAGATAGATAGATAGATAGATAGATAGATAGATAGATAGATAGAATAGGATAGATAGTATATGATAGAATAGCATAGATAGACAAAATAGAATTGAGAGAATAGGGTAGATAGATAGATAGATAGATAGATAGATAGATAGATAGATAGATAGATAGATAGATAGATAGATAGATAGATAGATAGATAGATAGATAGATAGATAGATAGATAGATAGATAGATAGATAGATAGATAGACAGATAGATAGATAGATAGATAGATAGACGGGTAGAATGGGACAGAATAGGATAGATATAATAGGACAGAATAGGGTAGATAGATAGAAAAGAATATAAGAGTATAGATAAATAGAATAGGATCGAGTAGGTTAGAATAGGATAGATAAATAGAACAGGATAAAATAAGATTAATAGATGGAATGGGATAGATAGAATAGGATATGATACATAGAATAGTGTAGAGAGAATAGGATTGATAGAATAGAATAGTTTACAATAGAATAGGATAGATAGGTAGATAGATAGATAGATAGATAGATAGATAGATAGATAGATAGATAGATAGATAGATAGATAGATAGATACATACATAGAATAGAATATGTTAGATAGATACAATTAGATAGAATAGGACACATTGATAGAATAGAATGAATAGATAGAATAGAATATGAAGAATAGATAGAATAGAATAGGATAAATAGGATATACTACGATAGATGCATAGAAAACGATAGTAGATAGAATAGGATAGATACATAGATAGATAGAATAGGATAGATAGATAGAGCAGGATAAATAGAATACGATAGATAGAATAGGCCAGAATAGCATAGATAGATAGAACAAAATAGAATAGAAATGAATAGGTTAGCTACAATTGTAAATACATATAGGATAGAATAGGATAGATAGAAAGAATAAAATAGATAGATAGCATAGGTTAAATAGAACAGAATAGATAGAATAGGACAGATAGAGAGAATAGGACAGAATAAGACAGAATCGAATAGATACATAGAATAGGACAGAATAAAATATATAGATAGAATAGGATAGGATATATAGAATACGAGATAGTATAGGATAATATAGGACATGTAGATAGATAAATAGAATAGGATAGAAAGGGATAGATAGATAGATAGATAGATAGATAGATAGATAGATAGATAGATAGATAGATAGATAGATAGATAGATAGATAGATAGATAGATAGATAGATAGATAGATAGATAGATAGATAGATAGATAGATAGATAGATAGATAGATAGATAGATAGATAGATAGAATAGAGATAAGACAGAGTAGGATATAGTATAGGATAAAATGTTAGATAGAATAGGATAGATGGATAAAATAGTGTAGAAGAGGATAGATAGAAGAGGATAGATAAATAGACAGCACAAGATTGATAGAATAGGATAGGATAAATAGAATAGGATAGGATAGATAGAATAGGATAGATGGATAGAATTAGATAGATAGAATAGGATATATAGATAGAATAGGATAGGATAGAATAGGTAGATAAATAGAATAGGATAGGATAGATAGAATAAGATACAATAGGATGAATAGAATGGAATAGGATAGATAGTTAGAATAGGATAGATAGAATAGGATAGATAGATAGAATAGGAT
Source organism: Periplaneta americana (assembly GCF_040183065.1). Classification (NCBI taxonomy): domain Eukaryota; kingdom Metazoa; phylum Arthropoda; class Insecta; order Blattodea; family Blattidae; genus Periplaneta; species Periplaneta americana. Next base: position 40,701,874 of record NC_091118.1, on the reverse strand, counting down.
ATATATATAAAATAGGATAACTAGGTAGATAGATAGAATAGTTTAGATATACAGAATAGGATAGATTGAATAGGATAGGATAGATAGAATAGGATAGACAGAAAGGGATAGATATATAGAATAGGATAGATAGAATAAAATAAATAGATAGAATTGGATATATAGATAGAATATGATAGATAGATAGATAGATAGACAGACAGACAGATAGATAGATAGATAGATAGATAGATAGATAGATAGATAGATAGACGGGTAGAATGGGACAGAATTGGATAGATATAATAGGACAGAATAGGGTATAGATAGAATAGAACATAACAGTATAGATAAATAGAATACGATCGTGTAGGTTAGAATAGGATAGATAAATAGAACAGGATAAAATAAGATTAATAGATGGATT
>NC_091118.1:40071468-40083968 GCF_040183065.1 Periplaneta americana | reverse complement strand
CTGAGAACCAGTCACATTTTGAAGACAATTTCCTCTGTTGAAGATTTGCATACAATTTACACCTTGACACACTTTCCTTCGACATGCACCACACTTATCTGACATAATGTACATTTTCACTTCACTTCACTAATGTTCCATTACTCACACTAACACATACACTTTTACGTTTTACTATACTAAACTAAATTAGGCCTAAACTATAAAAAGACACGAAGTTCTGTCATCGGCTGTACTTGTGGCGGACAAGGTCGCACTGGGGTTTTCTCATAATTCTCCCGTTTTCCCATATTAGGCATCTACATCATTCCGTCAACATTTCTCCATTTCGTCATCATTCCATAGCATTCCCCGATCGCCGGCTGACGACGCACGGAGGGGCTGGCCTAGGGACGAGGGGTGGTTGTCTGCTCGAAACCTGGGTACGCAGCGAACCTTAGTGTAGTCAGTCGGTTGTGGGTTTGGGAATGCGCCTAGCTTGAGGGTTAGCGCAACAGATCATGAAATATCGCAGTGCTGAGTCGTATTCCCCACCTCCCGAAATTCCATCCCATTCCACTGTAACACACTCGTCAAGAGTGCAACATAGAAGAACCAATATGGGGCATGCGGCTAAACGTTAAAGTGGTTCCGACAGGGGCGGCCGTTATTAAGGGGCACATGGGCACGTGCCCTCCCAGTGATTTTTATTATCGTATTATGACTATATTATAATACAATTTAATTGTATTATGAAATAATAAATTAAAAGTTTCACATTTTCATTGCTACTAATGTTTTCAGAATGTGTAGTAGTCTACGAAACCCAAGTTTTCTGAACAGGTAATAGAAAAAAAACAGTTTCATGGAAATATTTATTCAAACAGATACAGCAATTGTTGCGCTATTTGTCAACTTATCCTCCACTGGAATTGAGACATCTGTCATACCATGGGATCAATTTTGTGTCGTAGAAGTCAGCCGCCTCAGATCGGAACCAGCGTTTGACTGCGTCTGCACCTCTCTCTGTCGATCCCATGATATGAGAAATGTATCAATTCCGATGGAAAATATGTTGGAAAATAGCTCAACAAGCTATGTCGTTTCCAATAAATTTGTCCAATGAAATTGTGTTTTTTCTTTCTGTTAACGGCCCCTGGCGAATTAATTTTTTACGGCCCTCGTAATTGCGGTCGAGTGGCCAAAATTTGTATAAGCACTTCTTTTGACATTATTAACACGGTGGAAGAAAAAAATTTAACTTTTTTATCTGCCCCCATCAGAACGTTTGCTTGTCAGCTATTTATTTTGTACGAGTTGTAGCAACTGCGAGAGGCTGAACTACCCGATTCCAAATGTCCGCTGTGTTTACAATCACATCCTTGTTCCTTCCAGAGTCCGTGGAATTCAGAGTACCTCAATCCTTTGCGCCGGCAAATGCCGACAAATCGGCCATTGTTATTCCAGGCACGCTATGCAGTACAGCCTACAGTCGTATGGGGAACGAATGTAACTATTATAGCGAAAAAATGTCGAGCTGTTGTGTTTCGAACTGTTTACAGGGTGCACATTTGTTTTCTGTCACAAGGTGAAAGGAAAAAGGAAAAAAGTGATTATAAATATGAAAAGGAACGATCCACTAGGTACCTAAGCGAACATACATTAATTGTGAGATTAATGAATTACTGTATCTTGGTATTTCTTTTTTCAAAATTTGGGCCCCAAAATGTTTTTTATAAAACTAATCTAGAATCTAAGTTGTTGCACCAATGAAATTTTACATAAAATTAAATTTCGCCATTTTCTCCCTTTTTTTTTTTTTTTTTTTTTCGTTGTTGGTAACTCTATAGTATCTATTAGACGCTTTATGGTTGTGCTAACAGATGGAGTTACTTGTCAACAATGTGACGCTGAAACGTCTGTTCAGGTCGTTGCTTACGAGATTACACAAGCTGGCGCATAGCACGATCGAGAGTAGGTCTCTGTGAGTCATGACAATTTCTGCCGCTAGGTTCGCCTCGCTGCCCTAAGAAATGATGAATAATACCATTACAAAGCATTGTGCATCGTGAAAATAGTTCGATTAATTGTGCATTACTGATTGAGTATGAATATTATAAATATGCCAAGCATATTACAGTGTTATTTGAAGTTTGTTCAGCTAAGTTATATTCGAAAATTGTCTGTGTTTTGCTATGTGAAGAACTCAGTACCAACAGGTCGTATCTTTATAGCTTGCTTTTTAAATTACATATTGTCTGTCTTAGTTTTCCAATAAGCTGATTTTGTTTCCGAATTGTCCTAGTAATTTTTTACGTTGTAATGTAATGGCTTTGGGATTTTTTTTACTTACAATTGAGCACCGTGTGGCTATAGTTTTTTTATGTGCTTCATAGATTTCTTCAATTGAAAAAAAATGTTATGTATTATTTAACGACGCTCGCAACTGCAGAGGTTATATCAGCGTCGCCGGATGTGCCGGAATTTTGTCCCGCAGGAGTTCTTTTACATGCCAGTAAATCTACTCACATGAGCCTGTCGCATTTAAGCACACTTAAATGCCATCGACCTGGCCCGGGATCGAACCCGCAACAATGAAACGAAAAATCACATTCTTTATTCTAGTTCGATTTGCACAATGGCACACAGCAGTAAACCATTTCAATCACACAAATTACAGGCTAACTTCCTAATTTAATAAATGCTAATTCAAAATATATTTACACGCACTAAAATACTACAGCGTTTACTATTACTATGCTCAATAGATTAATCAGTAGGCCTATAGAAATGTTTTCACCACTGCAAGAAAAAATCGCGCAATAATTATACTTCTCAGTTATTGTGACGTTCGTTTTTTTTTTTTTTTAAAGAGAGGGAAAAGTTAGGCTTTCTTGCAAATGCTTAATTATGAATTCAAGAAAATTAAAGATAATGCAGTACCTTAATTAGTTGAAATATCTTATTTAATAACAATATTAATAATATTAGGTGAAAAGGGTAGGCTATAGTGCGTATATGTAAGATGTCAAGTTAATTTATTTCCGGAAATGTTTGGTGTATGAACTGAAGTACAGAGCAGACAGTCCCTCAGTTTATATGTAATATGTTTTAATATCAAGAATGACAGCCTTTTATTGTAATATAATTGAGGAGTAGAAGTTTGCAAATTACGTCTATTGTCCATAAAATATTGTACGAAGCATTTAATAAGCAATGGTGAGTCCTTTAAATGTCCCAAATGTCAATGTCATTTAAGTGTTCTGCTATGAATATTTAGGGCAGAACAGCGCTCCGAGCGGCGGAATTGGCATTACGAGGGAACCACTTCAGACTCGTTTTTCAAGCGCTATGCGCCAGCTTGTGTAATCTCGTAAGCAACGGTTCAGGTTAAGGTAAGCGTTCACTACATCGTAACGCACGCATCGGACGAATCGCACGGATCGGAAAAAGACTATCTTTGCTGTAATTGTTATGTAACCGCGTTCACGACATCGTATCGGACGCATCGCCTGTCGGCAAATCCGTCCACGTTTCTCGGATGGGAAACTTTTCCGATGCGTGCGATCTTTAATAAATCAATTTTAACTGGTCAACTGTTACTATTATGTTGTGCCATGTTCAGTGTCTCGCCAAAATTGCAGACGGAAAACTTATTTCGCGTGTAGAAAATTACGAAGAATTATATAATTTGAGGCGTTCCCATTACAGTAATCTTGCAAATATATTATGTAACCAATATTTCTTTCGTTTCTTTCTCTTCAATTAAGACGCATGAAGCAATTACAAATTCTTATTCGCTAACAGACGTAATTAATAAACCTAACCTCAACTCCTCTGTTTTCAGCAATGTCAATATCGTACGACGTCATGTTTTAAACAGCTGATAGGGGAATCCGATGAGGCGATGAGGTGAAGCCGCTACAGTGAACGCACTGCACTTAAAATATCCGTTGCGTGCGATTCGTACGAGGAGTGCGATACGATGTAGTGAACGCTTACCTTTAATGCCCAGCGACAGTCCTGATGTATTTTTTTTTATATTTGTGATGATTGGTTAATTAATACCCGGGACCTCCTGATCTGGAAGCCAGCATGCTGACCAACAGACCATCATCTTCTCCCTTTAACACCAAACATTTCTGAATTCAGTCCTAATTGCTATTCTTACCCCAAGCGTGTTGAAATGGAATATCAATGATAAATTTATTGTACTTCCTCGCAGCCGAGCATTTACATCATTATGCTATGACAACAATTATGACAATGATTATTTTAATGTCCCTCATAAAGTAAGGGCCGTTTCCAAAAAAAATTATTTGATTTTTTTTCGTAATTCCAAAATATTCTAGATAGTGAAAATGAATGAATTTTTATATTAACAATAATAAAAGTACATTATAAAATCAAAATATTGCGTGAAAACAACGTGGCTAACGAGATGACTTCATTTTATTGCCATTAGCAACAGGATAAACAACGACATAGTGCAAGCGTCACTGCTAAACAGGTTTCGAGCATGGTTCTGTTTATCAGTGTAGCATTTGTTTGTTAATCACGAAGATCCAACGATACAAACACAAAATGTATAAAGGATGTAGCATTCTTTAAAAGAAACTCTCCCAAAAAATGGTAGTGAAAGAAGTCATCGTTTTTTTTTTATTATTTATCTGAGCTCATGTAGCTTCCGTATCACTACAAAAAATGTAATGATTCAGCGCTGACAATGTTCTTCCTATTTCTACAAGACATTTCCAGTGTGTATTCAGGTCCAGGGAAGATCGGCATTACAGAAAATAACAGTAGAATAACCATCATGTTTGCATGTTCGACTGGAATTCCAAGGGTACATGTTTCGAAACTCGGTAAGTACAATAATTGGTAATTTCCTAGTACCCGGTAGACGTTACATAGGTCGTTTTTATGTTTACACAGTGGCCCAATCCTAAACATATTTAGTATAACTTGTTGCTTGTGGGCCATCCCAAACCCGACCTCCACCCCTAAGAGCGCCAGTCCTTATATACCCGTTAGTCAAGGCCTTCTGACAAATAAAAGCAATTGACAATAGATATCTCAGTCGTGACAACCTTATAAAATATCCTATCAATTGAATAATCGATCTTGCTACGTACAACATAATTATATAATATTATTACCCAGAATTAGAATCTGGCTGGGCGGAAGAGAAGGCCTACTGGCCTTAGCTCTGCCAGATTAAATAAATAAATTATTATTAATTATTATTATTTCAGCGACTACTGACGACCACTGCAAAATACGACAATTTGGTCCAGGGAGCATTCTCTTTTGGCACAAGAATGATTTATGTAACATGTTTCTAAATTAGTCTTTTAAATACCGGTACATTCTCCGCCCCCTAAAACCCCTCTTGGGGACTTGGCCCCCAAACCTTCATGCAATTAATTTATAGTAATTAACCGGTCCATCACATTTGAGTTGAAGGTACGAGTTACATTTTATAATGTGTTCTTTCTTGTTTTAGGGGGCTCCGCCCCCTAAAAACCCCTGTTGGGGTCTTGGTTCCTAAACCTTCGTGCAATTAATTTATAGTAATTAATGGGTCCATCACCTTTGAGTTGAAGGTACGAGTTACATTTTATAATGTGTTCTTTCTTGTTTTAGGGGGCCCCGCTCCCTAAAAACCCCTGTTGGGGACTTGGTCCCCAAACCCTCATACAGTTAATTTATAGTAGCCTAACTAATCGGTCCATCAACTTTGGGTTGAAGGTACGAGTTATATTTTATATGTTCATTCTTGCTTTAGGGGGCTCCGCCCCCTAAAAACGCCTATTGGGGAATTAACCAACTTACACCCAACTTGGCGTATACTTACCTGTATCTGTGTAACCGATCCGTCATCACAAAAGTAGTATTATCACATCATACGTTACCATGACAATCACATTAGTTAGGTCAAATTGACATAAGTAACGAGTACCGGGTACTAGGAAAATACCCAATAATTTATAACATGTATATGAAATTGTGTGGCAACCCCCTGAAGCGTAAACTAACGTTATTTCAATAAAAAAAAAATCAGGTGAGGGTTTAGTGATTTGGTTAATATGAGGGGGGCGTTGCCCCCCTTCAACCGCCATTTTCATTATTAATACACAGATCAGGAAAGTGTAAATATTAGGATGATGCATGGCCTAGATTAGTAATGAATGAATGATATGCATTAACGTTACTTCGATATAAAAAACCGGTCAAGTTTAGTGATTTGCTTAATATGAGGGGCGTTGACCCTCTCAACTTCCGTTTCATTATTAATACAGATCACGAAAGTGTAAATATTATTTGTTGCAAGAACTTTTTATTTACTGGTTATTTAATAACGCTGTACCAACTAACTTACTAGGTTATTTAGCGTCGATGGCGAGATGAGGCCGAGGATTCGCCATAGATTACCTGACATTCGCTTTACGGTTGGGGAAAATCTCGGAAAACCCCAACAGTTTATCAGCCAAGCCGGAATCAAACCCACGCCCGAGTCAACTCCGGCGGGCAGGCGCCTTAGCCGACAGAGCTACGTCTGTAGCTATGATGCAAGGACTAGTGATGAGTGAATGAAATGCATTAATACATTACAAAACAAGTAGCCTAACAGTAAAAACCGTGAAATCATGGTAACCGAAAACAGAAATAGATTTAGTGTAAAGCTGGCCTATACATAACGACGTATCCTAGCAAATTACAGATATAATATCATTTTCCTTCAGTACAAATCAACTATACTCGCAATATCTTTGCATAGATTATTATTATTTACTAAATGTTTCATCCCTACCTTGAGTGTAGAAAGGCTGGCCCATTATCTTGAAAGGCAACTGAATCTTCAGTTAATTTATCACACTGTCACTACAAAACATCTCCGAATAGTTCAAATGCAATGTTATGGAATAATATATTCATTTCGGCGTCAGTAACAAACACACTACCGCACATTTTGTCCTATTACATTTGTTTCAGCACCTACACATTTACAAACCAGCACATCTAACTTGTATCTTCCTCGACTCGGTTGTTTAGACGTAACTCGCAGCTATCGCATCAAACATGCTTTCCTGCATGAGGACTGTATACATAGCTGCCTTCGGAATATTACTAAAGGCAAGACGTTCTGCAAACTAAACTAAGATAAATTTCCCATTTCATTCAAGTTGCCGTTGACATCGCAATATACCGTATATTTTCCTGGGTATAGGATATGTGGATTTAACATTGTCATAAGAAACCTATGTGAAAAAAATAATCAGTGGGTCATGTCTAGAAATTGGCAGGCTTTGACAATTTGTGAAACATGAGAACAACAGACTTTGACTGGTAATAATAATAATAATAATAATAATAATAATAATAATAATAATAATAATAATAATCATCATCATCATCATCATTATCATCATCATATGTGGCGTTACAGCCTTTCAAGAGCCCAGATCACCAGCTGCTTGCTGTCCTCACGCCCACATATCGTAAGCAAAGGTGGACGATCATCTAATGAGAGTGGAGATATCGAAACAGCCTAGTATATACAGTCACGAAGCTCAATACGTAGTAAATATGCATCCATAGATAGTTGCTAACCACTAGGATCGCTACTATCGCCTCATTACAGACAATGCGAAATAGTACCGGCACAGTCTATTGTTCCTAGCACCCTCAACAACTCAAGCTTCGTGACTATATAGCCTACTATACTTGTTTTTTTTTTTTTTTTTAAGATGGAACATGACAGTTAAGCGGCCGAGCTTGGAACTACAGTGCTATGTTCCCAATATGGACTACCATGCTGCCAGCTGATGGAAGCTAGCAATTGACGTTAAGATGGCTGACGTTAAAACATTCATTGACAATTGACGCGAAGGTAAGAAAACAATACAAAAATCGACAGAGAATGAAACACGAAACGTACTAATGCTAACATTGTGTGCACAATAAATGTCGCCAAGAGAACTACGTCGGAATGGTAAGTTTGGCAACTCAACCGTTGTTACCACAGCAACAGGCCTACCACGCTATGTGACATTCAGTTGTTTTTCCGATCGCAACGCTGCTGTCATGTCCCATCTTAAAAAAATTATAGACTGTGATATCGTGTGATTAGCACGATTATCCACCCCCTAGCCGTTATAGTTGGCTTTCGTAACCAGATTTCGCTGTCTATCGTAGCTCCTCAAGTACATCATGATTCTGGGTGGACACCGGCCCTACACACTGGCCGAAATTTCGTGAAAAAATTTCTTCCTCCATGAGACTTTGACTTAGCAACCTTAAACGTCCTCTTGTTTTAAAAATTGTCGAAACCTGCTCATTTTAAAACATGGCCGACTGGTTAAGTTATTTCATTGTTTTTATACATAGGTTTCTTACGGCAAAGTTAAATACGTATGCCCTAGAAAAAACCACTGCTTTCGCACATACACAACCAAGAAATAGTAAAATGAATTTGTGATTTATATGACTGTAAATATTCAAGAAACGGGAGTAGCTAAGTTACGCCTATAATTTTCAAAATTAAATACCATACATACCTTAAAAATCAGCACATTCTCTCTTCCTCTACCACGCTATCTTTACGTTCCTATCACTCTTTCCCTCCTTACTTGTTTTACATAATAATCTTATTTTTCTTCTATCACATACTCCACATTGTACAAATGTAACGGCAAAACAAAAGTAATTCTGTAATTTCTATGTCTGAAGATGAATTTCTTATTGCTTACCGGTATGTTTCTAGACACAATGCCGTCTTTGATATGAGTTTGAAAGAATAGCCTACAAAGGCACCGAAGCAAAAGAGTTTACTGTTCTCCAACCAGGAGATCAACCGTGAAAGGAATGTGCTTACTATTGCGTCATCTATTGGAGCGAAGTAGATAGATAATATTACCGTTATAACGTCAGTTTAAAAACCATGCGCTTTCCTGCATGTTATTTCCTGTATGGAGAAATTAAAAGATCAGGAGATTAACAGTGATCTAATTTTGTAACTAGGGTAGTATCAATGTGTGTGTATCAATGTTATTGTTTGTGCTGTGAGAGCTAGCCAATACAGATACGAGTACCCACGTGTTAGACCTTATGACATCAACATTCATTCACAGCATTACCCCGCTTCGTCTCAGTCCCCAAAGACTTTCTCGTGGTTGGAGTACAGTATGTGACAAAACGGCGGAGTTATTAAGCAATGCCAATATGTTTGAGAACATAATTAAAGGGTTTATTTATACATTTAACATACATTACTCCTTATATGTCCACATTTGTGAATAAATTCAGGTAAATGCCCTTCCCCCACTCCTAAAGAACATATGTTTTTTTACTTGCTATTTAACGACACTATATCAATTACTACGTTATTTAGCGTCGATGGGATTGATGACAGCGAGATGAGGCTGAGAATTCGTCATAGATTACGTGACATTCGTCTTACGTTTGGGAAAAACCTCGGAAAAATCCCAACCAGTTAATCAGCCCAAGCGGGAATAGAATCCACGCCCGAGCACAACTTCGATCAGCAGGAAAAGTGCTACCGCCTGAACTACGATGGTGTCTAGGCCAAGTGTCAGAAAGAACGTAAGTTCTCCGTTCACCTTCGCAATGTTTTTGTTGAGGCAGGAACACTCTAGCGGCCCTCACAGAAAGTGATTTGCTGAACTGTTCGATAATTCGCGGTAAGTTAAAAATGGTAAGAAAAATATATATGCAAAATGACAAAATTGATACCAGTACTTTCAAAACTATAATTAATACTCATTATAACATGTAATAGTAATATGCGTTACAATAGCGGTATGTTGAAGTTTTCGTGTTGGAGGAAAAGTTTGAAAAAGCGAAACGTAGTTGAGCTTTTTTAATTTCCGAGAATTGAAAGAAAACATATCGCTCACATTATTTTGTGCGAAGATCGTTCATTACATACCTGAAAGAGGAATTTCTAATTAGTTGCAATGAAATCTCCATCTTGGTTTCTGTTCAATGACGGCAAATTTGCAAAACAAAAATATCTATCTTCAACATTGTTGCTTTAAAATGTTTTCTGTGTTTACTATACTCCAGCAGGCCGTGATATACGTCTGTCTTTTTTTCCCCAGTCTATGATGAGTCTGGAATCTTGTTGATTTTTTCACGGCTTGCTTAATGTTACTTGCATCACGAATGCAGTAACTTTAGTGGAGTTGTAGAGTTTACTTAATTTTTGCAAATATTGAAAGCAATAATTAACAGTGCAATTTAGATGAAATTGCAGTGGTAAGTTTCCAATTTATAATTATTACTATATTGAACGTCTCTAAAAATAATATGTTAAAAGCCTAAAGCAGTAAAATCAATATGTCACTTAAGGGGTAAGAAGAGGGAAATTGTTGTGTGTGTTAGGTTGGGAATACTGAATGTGGAATTTTAGACTTTCCGCGGATTGGTTTTGTGCGGAAACCAAGCAAATACGCACGATCTCGCACAAACATTTATAACACGTTGCATCCGATACAGCCTAAACCCAATATTTTTTTATAGTTTTAGAACCATTTTTTTCTTTAGATGTAAGTTGCAGAGTATTAGTGATAGTTCGTATTCTCATCCTACACTGAGCTTCTCGTTGTCAAGTTAATTTTTCAAAATAATACTTCATATAGATTTAAATAAATCTTTCTCTGTCTGATGATGTTATCAATTGAGGCATTGCATCTGAGACAGTCACAAGCCACACTTCGATGGAAATCAAGATTTTTGCTATACTAATTCTATTCTCTACCTATACACGTCTTCAAAACTGCTTAATTTGCTGCAATCCAGTAGACGTATTGAGAAATATAAGGTGGTGTTGTTTTCCTGGAAAAAAAAAAACTCCAACCAGGTAATTTGTCCCAAGCAGGATTTGAACCAGACGTACTGAGCATTACTCCACAATAAATAACTACATATAGTCAACAGTAATTTGTATTATGATAGGTAAGACACTTTACGTAACAGTAAAATACATGGAAATAATCAAATATATTGAAATAAATTTAATTAAACACAATAATGGAACATGGAACTCATCAAGGATGAAGAATGAAACTGGCTTGATGCAGGAGGGGTAGGAGGACTATGCCTTATGTCGATGTAGATTTTGTTACTCTGACAGTGAAACATTAGAGAAGGGAAAACGATTATGAATAAAAAAACCTCAAATCTAAACATGTTACGAGGCGCATCCAGAAAGTAAGTTCCCCTATTTTCCGCCTGTGAATGGAACCAGCGTGTGACAGACGTCTTCAGCTCTTCGTCATTGCCAAAACGCTCACCGGAGGACAGGAATTTCTTTTGAGAGAGAGAGAGAGAGATGGAGAGAGGGGGAGGGGAGGGGGAGAGGGAGAGAGAGCCCATAGACCTGACAGAGCTGCCGATGAATTTCAATTGGCGCAATGCTTTGTGCATTAAAGAACTTTATCACCGACTGAACCTCGCAGGTGGCGGGAGAAGGAATAAGAGCTTCCATTTCGGACCACTGCTGCCACGCTACTGGCACCAGGCGGGATCTGTCCGGCTGGCATATGATTGATACGTTATAGATCTGTTACGCATGCGCAATTAACATGGCTAATTACGTTTACTTTCAAGGGGAAAAAATCGGGAAACTTACTTTCTGGATGCGCCTCGTATTTTTTTTAAGTTCAAGGGGAGCGGAGGTTCTAACCCCGTAACCCCCATGCATGGAAGGATATGCCAGCAGTGCAATGTGGTCATGCTGGTAAGTGGCTGACCTACAAACTGATAGTTTTAAAAGATTCTGACTGTATTTGTTCTCTTGCGTGAAACAGACACAATATGTACAAAAATTAATTTTTATTATAATTGAAAATATTGTATTTAATTTGTCTGACAGGAATAAAAATATTTATATAAAAAAGTTATTACACTTCTCAAAGATTAGTTTGATATGTAGGCTATAAGCTTAAAACATGTTATATTTAACGTAAATGACATGATTACCAGTATATAAAAGTTACATTAATGGCACAACAATTTGGTATAAAACATATTAAAATGTAAAAATCTACTATAACATAAACAAATTAATTTCATACGAAAAAGAAGAATAAAATACATTATATTTAACTTTACTAACATACCGTCGACCGGGTATACTTTACACAAGGGGGGATAACTTTACACATTTCTAGAAAAATGGTGTAGAACAGCTTTAATAATGGCACACACTTCAGTCTACCACATATATGTGCTGTTGTCACACAGAATCAGTTCCATGGAGTTGCTACACATTTTTTGTAATGTGCTGCCTTCTAAACATTTTTTCTAGAAATGTGTAAAGTTACCCCCCTTGTCGACGGTACATAAAATGTTACATTAAATATACCACATTTCTGATATTAATTTGATATCAAACAGAGGAACAAGGAACGAGGTTATTATTTGGTGTCATTTAGTTTAATTTCTCTTTTGTTTTATAAAAATTTTTCAAATTATATATAAAATATTATCTTGTA
>NC_091118.1:39828968-40068968 GCF_040183065.1 Periplaneta americana | reverse complement strand
TTATAGTGAACCTAAAAAATTGAAGTTACAAGAGTTGTATCCTGACATATTCTTATTTGAAGTCAGACCTTCTTGTATAAAATTGAAAGAATATGTTGAGAACAATATTCTAAGTTTCTTACTTCTTTAGTCAAAGTACAAAGATAGGATTAGTGATTCCTAGACAATGAGCTGTACTGTAAATCCAGGCAACGCGTGACGACCTTGCCTCACTCCATTGTCGAAGGGTTGTCAATCTGTTCTCAGGCACACTACTCTAGTGTTATTTCTAATCCTCCACCGTCCAAGGGTTGCCTTTTGTTCTCAGAAACATTTCCATTATGACGGATAAAATCGAAACAATGGAAAATGATATTGCCTTCTTTTATTAAAACGGGACGGACATTATGTCCAGAGCATAAATGAAGATAAGATTCCGATGGCTTTCGAACTCCATCAACCCCCTCCCAGTTTCCACTAAGTGATCCGGGAAATTCCAAGGCTGAGTGCGCAGTCACACCATAACAGCGTTTGTCATTTCTACCTGATCAGTCTGTTTCTAGTGTTCCAACAGTGAATGTACTGCATAAAAATGTCGAAGTGTAAAGTGTTTTCTTTGGAAGATAAGGCGAATATTATAAGTGACAATCAATGTGGTCTTTTGCAAGTGGGCGTGAGTTGACAGCATAGTTTAAGTAAATCAACTGTGAGTAACAGTATACAGCGTAATCCATTCCACAAAAATTAAATATTTAAATTACTGTATTGTATTTTATTTTCTTGTTTACAATTTCATTCATTCCTGTCATTTAAGGTTAGGGGAGGGACACTTCAGATTTAGTGAATCTCGGATATAGTGAACAAAATATGTAAGTTCACAGAGGTTCACTATATCCGGAGTTGACAGTAGTAATGTTCTGTTAGCTTAATGACCATAGTGTGGAGAGCATGTCCCGCCGGGGAAGCTAAGCAATAAAGGGTGGAGTGGGACCTGTCTGCATAGGTCTGTACACCAGCATACGATCACTCACAGCTGCTAACAGATTTTGTTAGGTAGAAGTTAAAGTAGGACTGGTCTGCATAGGAACTCTCTGTATTTAAATTACAGAATTTCACGAAAATAATGGCGAGGAAGGAGGCCCTATCTGAGGCATGATTCTGATCTAATTGCAAGCTAAAATATTCTTTCACCATTGCTTATAACCAGGGCTGGCACTTTCGGAACTCAAACAAAAAAAAAAACAAAAAAAAAAAAAACAAGTTATGTGCACATAGGGTTGTGACTATTGGTCTATGTCATGCAGTCCCTGTTTGTATGGTCTATACAGACTAAAAATATTAGCTTTTACTGCATATGAATCCCAGATCTAGTATAACACTAGCTGGCAATGCTTGCCTCTTAATGAAAGGCTTGTGGTGTTCTCGATGATACAGATAATGGAAGCACCCCGAGAAAACTCATTGGCCCATTATACTGGTGACAGACTACAGACTAATCACGATTAGCACTTATCACGATCAGGTCCGATCGCGATTACCGAAAATGTGGTGACACACTAGGTCCCGTCTGGTCAACAGCTGAATTACCATAGAGGAAACAATTTTCTCTATGTACATACGTATATATGTTTGTTTCCCTCCTGGACAACACCTAAAGTTCATACTTTCTTTTGATGTTTGTTCATTGTTTCTTTCTTTTTTTTTTTTTTTTTTTTGTTGTTTCTTGCTGCTTGATATGGGAATTTGTTAAAATTGTTATATGCTTTACAATGTAAACTGATACAATTTATATCATACTATTTATATTATTTTGAACAGAGATTTTATAACCTATAAAGTTTGTATCATCATGCCAAAAATTTATATTATTTTGTAATAAAACATATTTTTAAAATCAACCCTAACCTCAACGATAGCGTCGTAATGGCGACTGAAATTGCAAATCTGAAAAAGAAACCAGTTCCAGTTTGTAATCCATTATTTATTGAAATGAAACATCTTTCAACAGCCTTCCATTGCTCTCTCTCTCTGTATGTATGTATGTATGTATGTATGTATGTATGTATGTATGTATGTATGTATGTATGTATGTATGTATATATATATATATATATATATATATATATATATAATTCATTTGTTAATATATTTCTTTTTACTTTTCTTACATCTGCATTAAATTTCTCTACTATGTCTAATAGTAGCCAAATTCATTTTCTAGCAATTCATTTTCGTTTCAATTTCATATAATACAATGGAAGGGGTAACAAAATTCCAAAGCAGAAGCTATCACGACGTCCTAAATAATATAAATCAAGGTGATTCGAAACCAAAGATTACTAAAATGTTACTTTCGTCCACCGGGCCGTGCCTCAGCGTGATTATCTTGTTCTGGAAACAGGATTTAGCTCCTGGTCGCGATCGGGACGGTGATACACTACAAACCCGATCGCGATTACGTTGATAATCGCGATTAGTGACTGTAGTCTGTCACCAGTATTACTGTCTTTGTCCATCATAAATTCCATTTGGAGTCACTGGAACTTACACCAGGTCTCAGTTTTGTTTAATCTGTTCAAAGAATTCGATCACATTTAATGAATTATGGTTTACAGCAAGCTGTAAAGGAGTATAACCATATTTACTTTCTGTATCCAAACTAGCACCATGCTGAATAAGGCATTGCACAATCTCCAATTTATCCCACCTTGTTGCTATATGTAGAGGTGTGTAACCAATATAATTTGCTATATTCAAGTCAGCATTGTGCTCTAATAAAACCTCTACAATTTTTAAATGACCCAAACGTGCAGCACAATACAGAGCGGTTTCATATTTCTTGTTACAATAATTCACATCACATCCCTTGTTGAGTATGATCCTCACAATATCCGCGTTGCCTGCGTTTGTACAGATATGAAGTATATTATTGCCAAATTTATCACATGCTGCTAAATTCGAACATGACAGTAAATATTCTAAAATATGCCACCTCTTTCTTGCAGCAGCTTCGTGAAGTGGTGTCTCGCTATCTTTGTTACAGCTGTCTGTTTTCATCCCTATATCCACCAAATATTTCACAAGATCAATATTACCACCTTGGATGGAGAAATGTAACAGATTGTTTCTGTACTTATCACAAACTGTCATGTCTGATACACCTGAAAGTTCCCTAACTACATTTAATCTCCCATATTTAGCTGCCCTCATTATTGCATTTTTACCAAAACTGTCTCTAACTAACGGATTTGCACCTTTCTGTATTAGAAATTTTACAGTCTGCAGATCTGGAGCTCCCCACAACAACGGAGTTCTGCTGAAATGACTGTCCCTTGCCTCGATATCAGCTCCATGATTTACAAGAAGTCTTACTAAATCCACATGGCGATTCCTTGCAGCTTCATGCAGAAGTGTTGCTGAACGTGAAAGCTTCATATATCCTACTGAAATTTTATGGTCAACGTGTATACCACATTGAAGTACATATTCTACAAGGTTTGCAAGTCCTTCTCTGGTAGCTGTTCTTAAAATATCTTCAATATAATCTTTGTCGTCAATGTTGTCTTTAATTTCAATTAGATCTTCACTTTTTGTGTCTGTTTTTAACAATATATCAACAATGGGCCACGCTCTGATCTTAATGGCTAACTGCAAAGGGCTCAATGACAATATATCATCCACTAAACCACTATTTATTCCATGATCTACCAGAATTTGTATGATTTTCAGTAGTCCTTTGAAATAACCCTCTGAATTGATGTTATTCATAATGGCCAAATGTAATGCTGTTCTTCCACCTTTGTCTCTCAAATTAGTATCAATTCCCTGCTTACATAAATGTTCAACTTGGTCTTTATCCTGATTCAAAACAGCTACATGCAGATCACATCTCTTACACAAAAGACGATCGAAAAAGTTTCTCACGATTTGAAAATCTGGTTCAAAGAGTTTAGTTTCTAAATATTTTCTTTTTTCAATAAAATCTGAAGAAAACCACAATGCAACAAAATATTCAGAGAACAACTTATGAGTGAAGATAGGTTTCCCATCCAAAATTTCCCTGATTATTCCTGTTCTTTCATTACCATTCTCAATCTTTGTAAGAAATGGTTTAATTCTTTCTTCCACGTCTTTTCCAACATGCAAATGTATCTCACTTTCAGGCAGTAAAGACAATAAAGCCGACATCACATGATTTTGTTGGAATAAGTTTTTCAAATCCTCATAGTCGTTAAACACTCCCCCTTTTGCAATATTGATACCATTTCTTTCACAATAAATTTCCCATTTTCTATCTATAAAATCCTCAAAGAAATTCAGCAAGTCTAATCGTTTTGGCAGCCTATATTCACCATTCCAAGTGCATTGCAAAGCCATTGGCAGATAAATTTCAGCCAACATTTTCATGATAAGTGGAACTCCAGTAAACTCCGTTGCTCTTCCAGACAAAGAATATTCAACCAATTTCAGTAAAGGAGCAATAAAATTATTCAAATCATGAGGTCCAATGTTTTCTTCTTTCCAGTAATTTAAAAGAAACCGAATTTGATCCTCTCTTGAGAAGGGTTTCATCATAAATGCCAAAACTGATAATTCACTTTCAAGTTTATTCTTCATGATATGTCGAGAGGAGACCCATAGCTTTTCACATTTCGTAGTCTTCAATGTTTTAATAATTGCTATGCCTTTTTCAGCATATTTTGGGCTAATTTCGTCAAAACCGTCTAATAAAATTGTAACATTTCCCTTTTTATATAATGCATGTTCAAAGACGGACTTCTGAAACACAGTGTCCAACTTTCCTGCTCTACATAAAAGCTCAAAAGCTGTTGGATCATTTTGGTTCAAGTATTCTGAATGATCATTCAAATTCAACCAGATGACCCATGCTGATTCATCTTTCTCTCTTAACTTCTTCGCCAAATGTAATAGCTCGGTGGACTTACCCATTCCTGGCTCTGCAACAATTAGCACAACTTTTTCGGACAATTCTGTCACATGTTCTATATCGTCATATTCAGTACATCTTTCATCATGCATCACATAATTTCTCACTAACTTAATATCTCCTTTTGATTCCTTCCAGAAATAATGGTCTCCCTCTTTGTGGAGCCAGTGTATATTATTGTACATGTTAGAAAGACGTCTAAATTCACCTGCACTTGAAATATTAAAATAGCGACATTCGCAATAATTTTCATATTTCAGAAAGAAATCAAAATCTTGAATTGTATCACCAGGCACAATCAGATCTTGTAACTCCTCTGCATTTGATCCACTTATAGCTACTCTGAAAGCACCTTTCACTGATAATATATCCTCATTAACACACTCGCTACGCAAAAGAGTACGGGGAATGTAACAAAATTCTTCTTTGGGAAGTTCTTTTCCCACTTCAAACTTTTTATTCTTCAAGAGCTGAACAAGAACGTCTGCTGTTAACATATCTTGTAACCCCACGTCATCCTGGCCAAGAAGAGACTCCAGAAACAGAGGAGCTCCTTGGAAATTTACTTGAAGTTTCAGCACCTTTGAGAGAGATTCCGTACTTAACTGATCTAATCTGAATACATCTGTATAGATTTCACTCTGAAACTCTTCACATAATTCACGTATGCTGTGATCAATACTGCCTGATACAACAATAAATCTCTTCCACACATTTGAACGGAGAATATCAACAATTTCTATCAACATATCATTACTGAATACAGAACTTTCCACCACAAGATATCTACAACATTTTGCACGTTTCCAAAAAGTCAAAATTTCTTTCTGGTTGTTTTGAAAGGTCTTGTTGTCCAACATGATATGTCCCACATTTGACAAACACTGTTGAATTTTCAAACAACTTAACAAAGTTGAACCTCCTGTCAATATATGTAATACATTTACTGCATTTATTTTGGATTCAATGTCGTCTACGTTGTTAAATCTAAGCTCTGCAACTACTGATAGTTTAGTACTCATTGGATGTACCAAATCTGAGATGCGGCTTTCCATAATGGAATCCCAGAAAGGAGCACAGTTCTCAGACAAGATGTAATTTTCTTTTCTCCACCACTCAATGAGAGAATTCTTCAGTTTTGCTATTATATCCTGACTTACTAATGGTGTAGTTCCACAGTAAACCTCAATGTTTTGCTGAATTACAGCTTCCAAATCCTTATCACTAGCTTGATTTGTAAATATTTTTAACTTATTCATAAAACATTCCCATAAATTCCTATTCCCAACCTCTATCAATTGTTCATTCAAAAGTTCATCGAAGTCACTGTCTTTTCTTAATGCTTCTAATAAATATTTGCAGTGATCCAGTTGTTTGAAATTTTTAAGTTTATCTTCTATCTTATCTACAGGAATATTTTCATTGACAATTTCTTGGAGTGTTTCTTTGTAGTTTTCTAATTTAGTGAATGAATTCAATTCTGCTTTACTGCTCTTGAAAACAAACATCTGTTCTTCCAAATCACTACAACTCAAGATATTAAGTAAACTTCCTCCATACTCTGCCCTGCTACCACTTGATGAGTCCATGTCGGTATTTGTGTAAATGATGAACTGGCATTTATCAAAATTATCTCCAAATATGATATCATCTGAACATGAGTTAAATGCTTTGCGAACAGCACAAAATGATGAATAATACTTGAGTAGACTGAAATCTCCACTTGGAGCACAGAGAGTCTTATATGTTATTGCTCTTCTCGCTTTATACTTCAGCTGAAGGAAACATATACGTTCTTCATTTGTTTTTTTGTCCTTGAACTTGAAAACAATGTCATCAAAGGCACCTGCATTGTCTAAATTGGTAGCAAGGTAAAATCCATTGGTCTCAAACATGCCTTTGATGAACAGGTACATTGTAACATATACTTCAAATAACTCTCCATCCATATTCGATGTGTTGCTGCGTTTCTTGTATTTTTGTAGTTTCGATGTGCCGGGAAGACAGAAACACGGTAACTTGCTGCCGTCCTGAAAATATATAAATACACTGCATTATATTCTGACGGCTATGTGTAGAGTTCTTGCGCAGACAGGGCTAGAAGTAGAAAAAACTCATAATACAATTGATATTATTAAACTCTGTCAGATCAGCGAATAGGGATTATAAAGAATGGACACTGAGCGAATTTTCCTGTGTTTTGTTTCTCTGTGCGCCGGCATTTAGTTCTACTTTCAAGCACTAGAGGTTAGTATAATCGAGCATAGGCTAACATAATAACTGAGTATAGAGTTGAGACACAGGATTCAAACATCGCCTACCTTATTACATAATCCAGTAACGCTTTGCTTCAAATAAATTCAAGTTAACAGCTTTTCCTTATTTCTCTGTGACGAACTAGTTGTAATAATAATTTTTTATATTTTAGATATAATAAATTATATTATAAAATAATATACCATATTTGCTCGCGTAATTTGCGCCCCCGCGTATTTTGCGCACCCTAATTTTTAAGGGATTATTTTGAACTTTATTTTTGCTCCGTGTATTTTGCGGACACATTTTACGTACATATTTTTTTTCAGTGTAGTAGGGATTTTCCTTCCCTACAGTCCATTGTAGGTCATTCACCAGCAACTGAAGTACCTGCTTCAGAAAGAAACCCCGAAGTCCCGCTACTTTAACAATCTTGTCCTTGGTAGAAACAAGTTATCGGTATAGAAAATTAGCCCGACCGTAAATACTTACCTATACATATACTAATTGAGATAAACTCAGAACAGGACCTCTTATTTGAAAAACCCGCATATTTTACGCACCCCAATTTTTCAGTGGCCAAAGTTAATTAAAAAGTGCGCAAATTACGCGAGCAAATACGGTAATACATTATAAAATTATGTATCAAATTCGTTTAATATTTGTATATAATATAATATAGGTATATGGTTTTACTTCTCATAAGAGTTTTGTTTTTCCATTTTCAGTGCTATCAAATCATTACATATTTTAATTGTTGTTGGGGTCAAAGTCTCAACTCTCATTATAAAGGAACTCTAGAGTCTAGACATTACAGTTAATGACGGATTTATTATTTTATGGATCCAATTTATTTTATTTGAGTATATAATGTACCTAGATGTATTAATCATATGTGTTATATTTCCGCTTTGTTGACTGCTAGCTGGTGCGATGTCAGCGCCAACTCTAGGGAGAAAGCAGAATCTCACGCTCTAGCTGGCTTGAAGGTCATTGAAATCAGTCCGGCTACATCAAAGGTACCGACGCGAAATGTCCATTCTTTATAATCCCAATTCGCTTGTCAGAGGGTCAATAGCAGAAGCTCTGACAAGTGAGTACAGATTCAAGAATGATATCAGGTGTTTCACTCCCTTCATCAATTGGTTATTGCTTATTATTATAAGATATTCTCTCTGCATGCTGATAGCGGGACTGTCTACTTTTGTAGTCGATCATGTCCAACTGAGGATCAATAGCAAAAATGTTCCACCACCTTTCACCTCATCTTTCCACAGCTCTTCTCTCCTTCCTCAAGAAAAATATTTTGCTTTTTCCCAACACTTCCATTTTTCTCATTATCTGAACTACTGGTTAATATCACATTCTATAATGTATCCACAGGAGATCTCCGTGATTATAAACGAGTACAGTATCGCTGTCAGTAGTTATATACAAAAGGCAGAAAAATCCTGAGTACCTGGTCGCCATGGCAACTAAAGACTTTTGTACAGCAGCTGAAATTTTTTTTATAGAGTTCAATTTTTTTAAGACTTCGAGTTCTCTTATGTTGCTACAACTAATACATAATGTTAACAAAAGAAGTTATAGGAAGATGTTGGAAGTGTAATGTGTTTAATTAATTACAATATTGTTTAATGTATTTTAGTAAATTTATCTTTATCTTATACCTGTGTAGATAAGAATGTGGTGGCTCCTGAAAAAAAAAAAGGGGGGGCTGGCGCCTGAAAATTTTTTAGTTTTGTCTGTCCTTGGTCGTATATACATGAAAATGGTGACACCAAAAATAAAAAGCAACACAAGAACTTTATAATTCATATCTCATAGACAATGTTGCAGACCTTGTACATTCTGAGGCAGTGGAAGTGCAGAGATGATATATTTTATGTAACCCCATTAAAAGTCACAGACATTCAAGTCGGGTGATCTCGGTGGCCACTTGCAGACGACATTGTCTTGGTCTCCAGCACGCACAATCCACCTTCCTGCGTATTGTTCATTAAGATGGTCATGAACACTGATATGCCAGTGGGGTGGAAAAGGAATTTGTTGCCCTATTCTTCAAATTGTAGAAACTGCCACAGTCAAGAGCATGTCAAGATAACTGTTACCAGTGATGTGTTCTCCTGAAAGAAAGTTTCAATATAGCACAAAAGACTTTAACTTGGGGGAGTCACATTCAACTTCCATAATACAACATGGATTACAGTTTCCCTAAATCATGACATTGCACATGTTCACAGCTGTCGTGGAAGGCTGCCTTGTCACTAAATATTATTCTTGATGGTAGGTCTTCATCATCCTATATTCAGTGGCGTATGCTGAACCTGGAGTTTGGGTGTTCTGTTAAAAATATATAGCTGGTCTATCTCGCACAATTATTATAGGCCTAAGTGAAATATCAGGTCAACTTTAGCTGCCATTTTTAATATATAATTTAGTATTATTTATAAATAATAACTATGGGGCGGATGTTGATGACCTAAAAATCTACTTAAAATGATAATTAAAATGCCCTTAAACTAACGGAAAAATGACATAAAATTAAAAGAAAATGACATTTAAATATTATTCAAAGTACTCGCACCACAACTTCTTAAAAATTAATCACCTTGTTTCAATGACTGCCCTGCAAATGCCGGAGAAAGGAGGCAACTACAAATAACATTATTCAAAATTGCATTATTTATGATCAAACAATAACCATGGCCAGCAAAATAACCTGTTTGAAGTTCCACAACCCGCTAACTATTCTACAATTTCATATTGTGAAATAGAAAAATGTCTAGTGTATTGTTCGCTTTTTGTTTTATATTGTTGCACTAAATTCGGAAGTGGCAGAGTAGGTCTACCCTTATTCACTGTATGTAATTTCTCTCCTAGTGGGCGAGAAGAGAATGGCTTTTGCAGATCTTTTACAGTGTACATTTGCAAGTGCTATTATCATTAAATAAGTAATTTAAATTGTTCACCTGCGCTGGCACACTACTATGAACCTTAGTAAAACCTAAACACAGTAAATTCACGTAAACACACACGCCAAACACAATATTTTGTAACGCTATTGACAAGCTGAGCTGCCTGTATACAGGACGACCTGCGAGCTTGAGAGAAGCGAGTATCCCCACCATGCCACCTTGCGCTTGCAGAGAATTATAGCAGTAACTCTCAGCAGGGGATGTTCTTTTGTACGGACAGGACAACCAGACCAGAACTCATCCCACTTCGTCAGGCAGAGCGTACGTTATAAAACGAAAGCCGTTCTGGTGATGGTGTGCACATTCAACCAGCAGGCATTTAAAATATTTAAATGGTAATGAATTAAAATTAGTCTTGAACTATATACGTCAACTTCCAATGAGATTACCACGCATTTAAATTGCGATAAATTAAAATTATTGTTGCATTATATAACACAACTTAAAATAAAAAATGAGATTACCGAATTTACAGGGTGTCCAGCGCACACCTTTAACATCCGCAATATACGCCCCTGCCTATATTAATGCCAGAATTCAGAAATCAATTGAAATAAACATCCACACATTTGCTACAGCGCAACAATGCAAAAATAACAAAAGACTCGTAAATCCGAATAAACAAAACCAATATTAACAGTTTCTATTCACTTCTGCTGCCATCTATTGTTTTCGTCAACAATTGAACATCACAGTACTCAAAACAGGAATTCTTTGAGTAGTTCTTTCTTACGATACTACTATAAAGTTCGTAATATACACACACTGCTATAAAATTAAACCTGTTTGTAATCACGGAGGTTTCTGTGGACATACTGTATTAATAAATCAATAAAGCTACTTTTAATTTCCTTTCCCAATATTAAACCTTTAGCTTTCGTGTCCATGATCGATTCCCATTTCCTCTAAGCACCTCAACTACTGCAGAAGAAAGCCTGGCAGAATTCCAATGACTTACAGCCAAGATCTCTTCTTGCATCACAGTCTGTTCGGATTCCTGTCCTAACTGGCGTCTCATCTTTGCCAGCTTCTCTTCCATTTCCCTTTGCATCTGAAGTCTCATCGCCTCCAATTTCTGCTCCAAATCCATTTCTGTTACCTGAAATTGCAATTAATATTTGTTAGTAGATGGTACATTTTAGAAACTTAAAATAAAAAATTTGGCACTATAAAAATCAGTTGTATCATTTTATACAAGTTTTAATGTCACAATTTAGCATTTTGAGGCATTTTGGAATGGAACAATTTTTATGGAAAGTTTGGTGATAGAAATTCTATGTCATCAATATGTTAACAGGTGCATTTTTTAAATTTTCTAGATAAATTATTCGAAATAATGAATAAGTAAAGGAACATATAAAATTACAGTGAAATTTTTAACATTATGAAACATGCCAAAAGATATGCTGTGATTTTATCCTGCCCCGTCTTGTTACTGAATCACAATTGCCTGCTACCACATACAACTTCTTTGTGAGAGAACACTGGACCTAAAGAGATTGCATAGGCAGCCAATATTTTATATATAATTTTAATGTACTGAAGTACATATGATATTTCCATGCTGATATTCTCCGTCATCATACGATGAAAGAGTAATGGAACGGAGAAAAATTCTCTCCGGCACCTGGATTAGAACCCGCGTTTTCAGCTCTATGTGCTGATGCTTATGCTGAAGTGGCTTAGTGAATAAAGCATCAGCACGTAGAGCTGAAAACCCGAGTTCAAATCCAGGTGCCGGAGAGAATTTTTCTCCGTTCCATTACTTTTCAGCCAATATTTTACCACCAACACCAGTCAGATTAGTTGAAAACTAGGAATATTAGTACAGATAACAACAAAGTGAGTATCAGGTAGGTCACATTCCTGTGCTGTTCGTACTGTAAAAGCTAACATGAAAGGGTGACCAAATTATTTTTAAAAAATGTAAGAACCTGTACGTGACGGGACCTTCAGATAGATTGATTTTTTTTTTTTTTTTTTACAAAAACACAAAAATGTCTCATGTATGTAATTTCACTGTTATTTCGCAGAAACACATCATACAATTCGCATTTTACTAAGGATTAAAAAGCTACACTAACATACTCATGCTTTCGAATATACAATTACTTAATTATATTGACAGCATTTGGACATATTTCGCATTTATCGTGATTACAAAAATCTACCTTAGAGCCTAGATCATTTACGTAACAGATTGCTCATCCCTATGTTAAAATCGGCAGCACTTTGAAGAGAACAACCACCAGGATCGCCACCAGTCTGCTGTAAATGAACACGAGATGGCAGTACAGTCGCTAATGCAATTCAAATGGGAGTTATGACGTGGCTCCTTATGTAACAACTAGATGGCAGCATAGTAAACCTGGCAAAAGTTGTTACCGTCAAAGCCTATAAGGCCGAGCCATCTGGGTATATATGATCTAGGCTTAGAGGCACTGTTGGAGAGTAACGTAACACAGTTACAAGTAACAGTTAATTTTTCGAAGTAGCTCTCAGTAACAGCGTTATTATTTAAATAAAGTAATTATGACTGTAACAAAGTTATCGTTACTATTTATGTCGCTTATAATATACAGAGCTCCCACAAAATGAGTTTTGCGGTTTTTAACACGTGTAACTTGCATTTAATGAAAATCAGATACTTAAAATGTATACATATGATAGGAAGAGACACTCGGACTGTTTTGTTTTAGTATATCACATGTGGTAAGAGAAGACTGATGCGTAATAACATTTGTTCATTGTTGACATGTAAGACTGGTTCACAATAAACCGGGAACGGAAACGACAACGAGAACGAGAATGGATACATTGATAAAATAAATGTATTTAAATGTGAGCATTCACAATAGTCAATAGGATTTAGTGAAGAACTGTTTTCAAAACATGGGAGGAGTGATAGTAGGAGGTAGAAGAATAAAGTGTGTAAGATTTGCTGATGATTTGGTGTTATTAGCAGAAGAGGAGATAATACTAAGGGATATGCTACTGGAGCTAAATGTCAGCTGTGAGCAGTATGGGATGAAAATAAATGCAAACAAGACCATGTCCATGGTTATCGGAAGAAAAATAAAGAAGGTAAACGTGCGAATTCTAAACAAGGCAAATGAGTAAGTGGGCAGCTTCAAATACTTGGGATGTACCGACTATAAGTAGTTTAACATGAGCTGCTGCCAGGAAGTCAAAAGAAGGATAGCAATGGCCAAGGAAGCTTTTAATAGCAAAAGGAGCATCTATTGCGGACCTCTGGAAAAAGAACTAAGGAAGAGACTAGTGAAGTGCTTTGTATGAAATGTGGCATTGTATGGGACAGAAACATGGACATTAGGACGAAATGAAGAGAAGCATCTAGAAGCATTTGGAATGTGGATATGGAGAAGAATGGAGCGTGTGAAATGTACAGAGAGAATAAGAAACGAAGCCGTATTGGAAAGAGTGGGTGAAGAAAGAATAATGTTGAAACTGATCAGGAGGAGGAAAAGGGATTGGCTGGTCACTGGTTGAAAAGAAACTGCCTTCTGAAGGATGCACTAAAAGGAATGGTGAACGGGAGTAGAGCTAGGGGCAGAAGATATCAGATGATAGACGACATTAAGATATATGGATAAAAGTTGGCAACTCTAGGTACGTGTAATATTTACGTCATGAAAAATCGAGGTAATGCATTAAACGAAGTTTTTATATAGAATATCACCATTCCTTCCAGTGCATCCTTCTCAGTAGTAAAAGCTAAAGGAAATGAAGAGCAGAGGGGAAAAACTTAATGTCCAAAATATTTCTTTGATAGTGCGTAAAGTGATTTATTACTTTTTTTTACGTACTAGTGTTTTAAAGACTCACTTTACGCATTGATAACAGTGGGCAAAATGCAACTTTACAGACTATTGTAGGGAATAGTAATATACGTTACAAGAGCGGTATGTTGACGTTTTCATGTTCGAGGAAAAGATTGAAAAAGCGAAACGTAGTAATTTCCGAGAACATGAAAACAAACATACCGCTCGTGTATCGTATTTTATTTTGTGCGTAGATCGTTTATTACATACCTGAAAGAGGAATTTCTAATTAGTTGCAATGAAATCTCCATCTTGGTTTCTGTTCAATGACGGCAACTTTGGAAAACAAATATATCTATCTTCAACATTGTTCCTGTAAAATGTTTTCTGTGTTTACTATACTGCAGCAGGCCGTGATATACGTCTGTCTTTTTTTCCCCCCCAGTCTATGATGAGTCTGGAATTTTGTTGATTTTTTCATGGCTTCCTTAATGTTACTTGCATTACAAATGCAGTAACTTTCGTGGTGTTGTAGAGTTTACTTAATTTTTGCAAATATTTAAAAACAATAATTAATAGTGCAATTTAGGTGAAATTGCAGTGGTAAGTTTCCAATTTATAATTATTACTATATTGAACGTCTTTAAAAATAATATGTTAAAAGCCTAAAGCAGTAAAATGAATATGACGCTTAAGCGGTAAGAATAGGAAAATTGTTGTGTGTTACGTTGGGAATACTGAATGTGGTATTTCACACTTACCGCGTATTGGTTTTGTGTGGAAAGCAAGCAAATACGCACGATCTCGCACAAAAAATATCTTTAACTCCCTGACTCAATAGAAATTCGTGAAAGAAAAAAAAAAAGTAGCGAAAATCGTGTGTGTCTACAAATCGTTATACAGAAAAATTAACAGACAATGCATTTTGCCGTAGGTATTAAAAATGTCGGAAACGCGTAATATTTTTATTTTTTTTATTATTATTTTAGTAGGTTATTTTACGACGCTTTATCAACATCTTAGGTTATTTAGCGCCTGAATGAGATGGTGATAATGCCGGTGAAATGAGTCCGGGATCCAGCACCGAAAGTTACCCAGCATTTGCTCATATTGGGTTGAGGGAAAACCCCGGAAAAACCTCAACCAGGTAACTTGTCCCGATCGGGAATCGAACCCGGGCCACCTGGTTTCGCGGCCAGACGCGCTAGCCGTTACTCCACAGGTGTGGACAACGCGTAATAATACATTCTCTATATAATTATGAGAAAATAAAATAAAATAACTGGAGATTATTGTACAGTATTTCAAGAATCCCTTCAAAGTGAAGGAGCTGACGAACGAGCCATACTCACCGACCTTGAACAGGGCTGTGCTAAGGCAGTAGCATAAACCGTGACACTGACATCTCTCGAAAGTAAAATTATTAAACACAATGAAATGAAACTACGACGTTGAGAATTACTACAGACACTAAAACATTCCTCTAGTCCCCCTTATCTTATCAGTTGTCACATATCCTCCCAGGACTCAAACACTGATAAAACACTGTTATTAACGTCCGTTCACTTGCGTCCGTTTGCTTCGATCCTACGCGATCAAGCTTCTCGTTCTTTCACCCCACCCTGAAACATAAAAAAAAAAAAAAAAGGAGCGTTAGCAATTCATAATTGCGCAGCGAGATTGTTACATGACGTAGGCCTGTAGGAAATACACAATTTGCGGCGGTATACGCAGACGCTAGATTTAGGTATGGAGTTTTAATTTATTGAAAGTACAGGGACATCATTTTATTTTTACTTCAATTTTTATTGTACCTGAGTTTTTTAATGTACTTCACTCCCACCCCTTCTACTAAGGAAGTTCCAACTCCACACAGAACCAAGACCGCAGATAGTAAGCAGTACTGAGTTACTGAGTATAATACGTTCCAGAAATATGTTCGCGTTTTCCAGTGACGAAAGAGCTTTCAATATTGAATCATATTTTCGCACAGATACTGTCCGTTTGCCTACGTCGCATTCCGATTTCCCCCACCTGCTTCTGCTCGTCCCTCTGTAAAAGCTGGGCTGTCTTAGCTCTTTTCTGAAAACATTAAGTTCTCTTAGGAATTGGACGTTTACGTAATATTATACAGCTGTTTAATTTAACTTAAATAAAAGGGAATCGTTAAGTAATTAACTGTAACGTCATTTCCTCCCTTTCTACAATCCTGCGGCATAACCACTTGGACGGACAGTAGATAGCATGTCTGAGTAATTTTATCTTTTCGGATCGGGCAGAAGTGAAGATTGAATTTACAGTACATAGAGTAGGTACAGAATTATTTCAACATGAGTTACTAGTACGAAGGACGAAACTGGCAATTGGAATTAGATGCAATAGTCTATAGTGCGATAATATGCACAAAAGAACTGAAGCCTGTATCGAAATGAACGGCCACCATTTTCAAAATTGTGTTTAAATATTCATATTATGATTATTTTTCAATTTAACTTCTTTCTCTATATTGTACGCTAATGTGCTGTAGACAGTATACACTGCATAATGAATACGTTCGCATGGATAACTCACTTCGTGAGTAAAAACACTTATTCTTAATACAGTACTGTACTTTGATTAAAGAAAAACCCAATGAAAATTATCAAACTCAAAATCGCGATATTTCCTAGTTTACGTAAATGGATGAACTACTTTTCTTCCATCCTATACCTAGTAGAGTGATTTGTGTTTTACGCCAGTATCATCGAACTCCAGTCTTGGAGGGGGGAGCAAGCGGTGTTTCCTAAAGGTATA
This sequence comes from Periplaneta americana, assembly GCF_040183065.1. Taxonomy (NCBI): domain Eukaryota; kingdom Metazoa; phylum Arthropoda; class Insecta; order Blattodea; family Blattidae; genus Periplaneta; species Periplaneta americana. Next base: position 40,052,232 of record NC_091118.1, on the reverse strand, counting down.
GACAGGTTAATATTAAAAATGTTAGTAAAAATAAAATGATGTCCCTGTACTATAAAGAGAATGTCTTGTGATGCTGCAAGACAATCGATTTCCAGGTTTCTGCAGATATACCGAAAAATTTATTTTGGGTACGGACATATACGGCAGGGGGGACTGGGGACGCGCTCCCCGAATATTTTTCTTTCTGTGGGGATCGTTCCCACCAATACTTCGAGGCTATGTATAAAAAGTTCCCCCCCCCCCCCACGGTCTTGCCAATCCATTTTATCAATAATTCCACAATAAAAATTACGCATGATCATAACAGAAGCATAAAACTTTGTACCTATAGTATTTAATGAAAGCATTCACAGAAGCGTAAACTTAAAATAAGTTAAAACGAAAGTATGCAGATTCCAAGCTTTCATGCTTACATTTACGTTATTTTAAAATAAAACAATACATAATCATAGAACGCTGAAGTAAGCAATATAAAATTATCGCGTCTTTCTCATTACCCGTAGCTACGAATATGATGAAATGATGCTATGTTTCCATGGTTACTATAAGAATCTTCACCCTTATGAAAATTTGTTCAAATTCAATTTTGAAAAATGTATCACGAAGATGCAAACTTCGCGCAATTATATTGTATGCAATTCAGATCCTTTATCATGTTGCCACCGGTATAGTTTAACTATTTGACTGCCTCCGTGGTCTGTCGCTCAGCATGCTGGCTTCCAGATCAGGAGGTCCCGGGCTCAGCTCTCGGTGAATTTTTCTTGAAGAAGGGGAATTCCCTGGGTGTCTAGAGTCTGGAAATTTGTATGAATGTGATCGTGAGTGTGAGTGTGCCGGGTTAATATTAATTAACCAATCATCACAAATATAAAAATATATCAGGACTGTCGCTGGGCAGTAACCTGAACACACGTTTCAGCGTCACATTGTTGACAAGTAACTCCATCTGTTAGCACAACCATAAAGCACCTAATAGATGCTATAGTTACCAACAACGGAAAAAAAAAAAAAACTATTTATTTACAAGACATAATTTAATATGCACCCAAATACGATTAATATTGTCCTCTGGGTTACACACAACAGGTAAATAACTCAAAATTAAGATATTTCACTTAATTTATCAACTGTGGGGTTTAAGTTGATATAATGTAATCAATTTTTCACAAATTTACATAAAAATAGCTATGCTTATAAATTGTATGGCTTTATTAAATACAGATGAGCGAAAACTCACCATACCTATTGTTTTTCAAATTGTTTTCCTTCTGCTTTGATACATTTACGGAAACAATCAGACAGCCCACTGAAACATACTTCTTCGTACAGAATCTGATCAAAATGACGTTATTTTTTTATTTATGAACATATTTTTTCTTACCTGCATATAGTTGCAATGATGAAAATGGATCTTCAGTTCTTTCATATACATACAGTATACGAGTAGTCAACAAAGACCATTTTGGACTCAAGCTGGTAATATGAAGAATTCCACTTCTGAGGCGATGCATCACCCTGACAGAGATGACAAACGAGGAGTGTCAGTTGCAGATCATTCAGATGAAGGCAAATACTGAAGCATGCAGGGGTTGAGTATAGCAAAATCCTGGAGCTGTGAAGTACAAAAATGACTGTGGAATGTTTCAGTGGTCCTTCGGTTTTTCTTGCTATTGTCACTCCACCATTGCTTGATATCTTGTCAATCCTTTTGTGTTGTTGAAAACGAAATTAAAGTAACTTCTAATTAAGACAGACAATAGAAAGACTGGCTTACAGGATGATTAATAACTTATATTACAGAAGAAAACAGTGGACAGATGGTTCTGAAACATAACCTTTCATTTTCCGTGTTATAAAAGCACTACAGTAGTAAATAGTGCCTGCTGGTAGGCAGTAATTTATTCAAGGATCATTGCCACTTGACCATTTGAAAGGCTGTACATTAGAAAAGGCCCTCTCTGTTCTACACACTAGTAGCACCACTGAAGCATTGACCAGTGGCGTAGCTCTTAAGAAGCTTTTGAGGCTTAGCCTACCCAAAACATTTGAGTTATTATTTCTAGTAACAGTAGGCCTATAAGTTGTAATAATGATGTGATGTATCATGACACTTGGTTTCACTTCCTCCTTCCATATATTAAGTTCAATGTTGACAGTCATTCCAGTATGGAGAGAGCAGTGCAAGCTGCGAGGCTCTATGTCAAAAGCCTCTAAAGGCATGGCTACGACCTTGACTCGCAAACTTGAGAGGAGTCAGGTGAGGGAGTATCGATTCGCTACATCTCCATACGAAACGAGGCTAGTCTTCCATCACAATATTAGGTAGCACCACAGTCCAGTATATACAGTTACGAAGCTCAATACGTAGTAAATATGCATCCATAGATAGTTGCTAACCACGAGGATCGCTAATATCGCCTCATTACAGACAATGCAAAATAGTACCGGCACAGTCTATTGTTCCTACCACCTCACAACTCAAGCTTCGTGACTATATACTAGACTGTAGTAGCACTATATTGGTGTTCTCTGAAGATGCTGCGTTTTTGAGTATTAGTTTAACCAAAAGTGCGTGCGTATGTGTGTTACATATTAATTTTGCGAAAATTGCTCACACTGAGAGAAAACTGAAGTCATTATTTGTAGAATTAAAAGAGAAACCGTTTTCAAGTTCGATATACGAAAGATAGGAAATAGACACCACATTTGCATATTAAAATAGCAGATGAAGACAATAGAAATTTTCAATTGTCATGGTAAAAGAAATATCCTTGGCTAATAGGGTGCTCTGAGACAAATAAGTTATATTAAGTGTTTCTGTTTGAGGACGAAAATGAGTGGTCATCATTTCTTGTGATAGAAAAGCCGATAAACATTTGCTATATAAAACGATACAAGGTAAGCGGATTTTTTCAGCCTACCCAGTATTTACACCTTAGCTTCGCCACTGCCATTGAGTCTAAAAGCCCGCTCCCAGCTAGCGGAATCGAATCGAACAGAATTTCTCTTTACAATATATTTAAATGGAAGACAGCAGAACTATGGCTTATGTGAGGGCAGCAATGAACCTCCGGGTTCCTTAAAAACCGTAAGTAAGTAATAGTATTGCAAAGTTTCAGCAATTATTCTACTTTAACAACTTTTAAGTAAAAGCTTTACTAGATCTCATGCACCTATTTTACAGTAATACTTTTGTTTTGTCATAGAATAGCTGATAATTCTGAACACGATTTATTTTTATATTATTAAATTGTAATTTTCTGTGCTATTTCAGCAATAACTTTCAATAAACAAATCAAGCTACTTTGGATATGGTTCATGTCCCCCCTGCCCCACCACGAAGGCTTCAAGAGAACATATGATCATACCCGAAATAAGTTCTGTCCAAGCAGTGGAATAAATATTCTAGCTCATAAATTCTATTTGATTAGATTTGGTTGGATTCGATATGCCACTTTCTAGGACTTGCTGTCATATCAAAGTGAAAAGTAGCTTCGGTTTCGAGAACAGGCCTATGGTCACCAGTGTATGACATATTACCTGATCCACTTTCTTCAGACTAGTATCATAACCTTATCGAAAGAAGTTGTCTGAACATCATACTCACGATTAAAACAACACTGAACTGATGTTACATATACAGAATTTGAGGAAGTGAAAACCCACACTTAGTTATTGAACATGAGAATAACAGTCCAAAACAGAATTATTGTATGCTTTGACTTAAGAATCTCTTATTGGACAATTGCTTTTTAGGTACAAAGTAACAGGGATAACTTACTTGAAATTGTCAATAAATTAAGAAATTCCTCAAATATCTCAGAGATACCATTTCCAGCTAGATGGATTGGAAGAACAGGTTTCATTTTGTGGCCTTCTTGATCACCAGATATGACTCCTCCGATGCTGAGGGAATTCATGCTGCTTATGAACCTATGTCATTGGAAGTGCTACAAAACACATGAAAGAAATTAGAGTATTGTCTCTAGACATATGTTGGTTCACCAATGGAGTCCATATGAAGAGCTATTGAAATTTGGAACAATATGACTCTATAAGTTTAATAAATCTTTGTTCTTTAATCATAAATGTTTTACGTCAGATGTGATTCTTATCTATAGTAATTCTGCTGAACACTGTGTTCTCGAGCCGATTCAAAAATGGTCATGATTTCAGTGAGAGTTTAATAATGATTGCTGAATTGTCTATTGCATACAATTATTAATTAATTTAGAAATCTTCTCACTATTCTTGAGCTGCCACAAGGGACAAAGAGTACTTAACCATATAAATGTTTACAAGTTGAGTGAACCATTAATTTTGTTTTGACAATGAAACTCCAAGTACATAGCTGCAAATACATTTTGTGATTGGTGGAAATATACCTAGTTTTAGAGAGGCAAGTGTTACAAAAAGTAAAGAATGCTAATGAACTCGATTTCATTTCGAATATAGGTGATGCTTCAGGAGAGCAATTGATCCTTTCCATGCAGCTAAAATTACAATCGGAATAATAGATGTAGGTATTCCAAGCCTCTTAAACACATCTTTCATGAAGAGAGTAGCGGTACCTCTTGCTCCAACCAGAAGTCCGATTACTTCAAGCTCTTCTAGCTGGTACTTTTGGAGGTAATATGTATGGTAGGATTGTAGATATTCTTTTTTTCCTTATCCACTTCTGCTGGGTGTTCCTCATTCGTTTCGAAACACACAGTGGGATCAATTATGAATCCAGATCTTGTAGATTCCTTGAAAGCTAGCACATCTGAAGTAGAGTAATTTTGCGATACCAATATGGAGAAGATAAAGTTCCAGTAAATAGAAGATGTTTTCTTGTTTGTTTCCTTAAGTAGCTCTAATTTTATGAGTGTGTCTTATACAGAAAAGCATCTTAGACATAGAAAAAATATAAATACAGTATGTGCTAAAACAAACAATACCGAAATTCTCGCACAAATATTGCACATACACATAATGTATACATGGTGAACTATGTTTATTTGAAATCACTGTTGTATTGTTGATACCGGTACATAATATAGTGAAGATTTGCTGAAATTAAAATGCAAATCAAGATTTCAGGTATAACTCCCTGTAAAGTTGGTACGTTAAACCAAAGGTCCCGGGTTCGATACCCGGCTCCGGAACAATTTTTCCCTCGAAATTATTAAAATTAAAATGTTTCTCACAAATGACGAAAAAGTGTTTATTGTAGAGCATTATTTCTGTTCATACGGGCTAGGACGCACAAATGGCCTTAGTTTGAAACAAGCTTCAGATGACTTTCATGGTAAGTTTCACCGTATAGGAAGCGTCCTCACTCAAAGAAAAGGCTGCACAGGTCGGCCTGTTACTGTGACAAATAATGATAATCATGGGTGGCTCCTGACCCAGGTGTTACAGTCTCCAAAAAGAAGCCTTCGGCAAACAGCTTTGAAAATTGGTATCAGTACAACGTCCATACATCAAATGTTCAAGGGACTTGGTGAAGTCGGTCTCATAGGCTACCTACCATTAGCCCAGCCGGCTACCCCTTGTTAGCTTGAAGTGGGTGGATAAACAAAGTCATACAATTTAACCATCTGATGGGTCCAAGGTTTCCACGATCGTAAAATTGTATTCAACACATGATGGGGTTACTAGGATTATTCCCTTCAATTCAATCAGTTGTTCTGTTTCGAGAGACATGGCACCTGAACGAAAAGGTTAAGTTGAAAACTGTAAATTACAGTACTGCATAACTGTAGACCTAGAATAAAATTGCATGGCACAGTACTGTATTTTCCTTTTTCAGTTTTATCTACTGTAGTTCAGAGTTGCAAAGAATTTACTGTAGTACTGTAGACTGTATTTAGGATTAAACTACAGTAATACATTTCATTTACAGCGTGAAGGGATACATAATGCATATTATAAATTTACTGTTAGATTGGGGAGCCTCCCTCCCAATAAAGGACACCTCCCAGATGCGGACAGATTGCTATGGTCCTCGTCACCATTTTTGGCGTGTGAAATAAGTAATGGGAACGTTAAGTTCGAGTGTTTTATATTTGCCGCAGTCAGTCTGACAATTGTGTTGGCAAATGGCTGATGGACGTGTATAGAAAGTGGTACCATTCTCAGCTACACTAGCAACATGCTCACAAACTGGGCACTATACATCTAGGACACACGCCAAAAACGCTGGTGCCAGCTATACATCCCTTCGATGTCTGTAAATGAGAGGTTTCACTGTAATGCAATAAAGCAAATAAAAACAGAGCCATTCTTAGCCTGCAAGGTTGTTTATTGATTTCATATCTAGTGAGGCATTACTGTATTCAAACTACAATATTGGAATAAATATGGCAACTGTGCAATCTGCCCTCCCTCCTTTAAAAACAGCTTTTAATCTTGGGGAACAATGTCCATTAACAACTAATCACAGCATTCAACATCAATACATATAATATATGATTTTCGACCAAACATACATCACTGCATTTCACTCCCTTTCTTCAGACTGCCACTCTGTATTCGACACTTATGAACATGTTCCCCTTTTGACTACAGCTGTTAGAATTCCCTGCAGCAATTGCAGCACATTGCATTTTATAATACATGTTAAGCATATGCACACAGATGATGACAAAAACATGACATTTTACTGTGACTAAAAATTAAAAAAAGAAAAAAAAAAAAGAGAAAATTACGTATTTAATAAAAACTGGTTACCTCTTGGAAATGAATACACAATAATGAGGTCAAATTCCTAAAGCAAAAAGCAATAGCAATTGTTATAATAGAAAGCAATGTCATTTCGAAGGGTAACATTAGGCATGAACTCTCAAATTATCTTAAATATGAGGAAAATAAAGACTTAACATAAAACTATAATAATATTAAGAATCTGATGCCAGTTTTTCCTTTTCTTCCCTCAAGAAATGTAGTTTTCATATTCCTAAATTGCATAACAGATCGTACTGTCATGCTGGAGAAAAAATCCAAGTTTGCCCTTGCCTTCGGTAAAATGACTGAATGTATTTGTATATCATTCAAGATTATATCTGTTTTAGAACTACTAACAAATTTACAACAAGAGTATTTTCTTTCAATAACAGCTATGTTAATAAATGAATAAATGCTGACGTTTCCAGTTATAAGAACAATGACAACTATGTATATAATGAAGGGAGAAGTAGGCTACTCCCTTATTGGATTGTATCTTACAGACCACACACAAAAGAACGCCATTTCTTTAAGGCTGGATTATTGGTACTCCTTTCTGCAAAAACTTTTCAAACAGTACAATAAGTTGGATTGGAAGACTCTTCTGTGGCCATATTGTCTCCGTACCTGCATAATCTGGAGACTAAACAGACATGATCAGCTGTAGACAGGGTCTCGCCAATGTGGCCACAGTAACAACACATGCCAAGCCTCTCACACTATGACCTTAATCTGACCCATACGAAAGACGTTCAGAAATTTATGCCACACTTTTTTTGCGACCCTGTATTAAAAACCACATGGGCACCCATTTTCCAGAATTGAAGAAATATAATCCTTTAAAAAGTTATAATTAAAATTAAATCCCCATTGATTTTTTTATGCAGAACTTTTAAATTTTGAATCAAAATACTTCGTAATTGTCTTTATTTAAAATTATTGCCAACTAATGCATAGAACAAGCAATTATTTTCAACTGGGGACCGATTTATAGAGAAAAAAAAAATTCTTTCAATAGTTTTACAAAATTGCCGTTTCATTTTTTTATATATATGGAAAAATACATTTCCCATTTACAGTAAGAAAAGGGTATACATGGTCTTTGCAGCATTTTAGCTACTACCCAGACAGCCACATGTTTAAGTGTGGCAAACATGTGTGCGTTCCACAATTAATATTACTATGGTTAAAAAGCTCAAATATTAATAGACACAGATAAACTCATGTTTGTAAATGATTCCAATTCCAATTAGCTTTTTTCTCCCCTTCCTTTTTATTCCAGAAAAACATGAAAAAGCTAAGCAGAATAAATGTATATGCTCATAACTTGATGCACTGATTCTGTCTTTGTGAAGTTTGTGTAACTAATTACAATTTTAAGCCTAAAACATGTTTCATGTTCAATGTATCCGTTGTCATTTTTCTCTCAGATCACTTAAAATGAAATATGTTGAATGCCATTCCTCTGGGAATATAATACTCAAGTTCCTTTTTCCACAGAATAACATTTTACAAAAAGTCTCTTGAATTATTTTAATTTGCAGACATATTCCACGGTTTTCATTGCTTTTTAAGGAACCTCTAAAGTATATTAATGATTACATATAAGTCTAGACCTCGGAGTTTAGGTAAAAACCTATTTTATTCCTCATGATATATACAAAAGAAAAGTTGTATATATACGAATTATGGAAATATATGTTCGAAAATGGTGGTCCTATACAACCTAAAAATACCTAATTTCACGTTAGGAACTATTTTTATCTAATTTTACATTTTCCAATTTCTACAGTTCGTAATATGGAAACGCTGTGTAATTCTGTATGCCAGTCGTGCCTTGACAACAATCGCAGCATAGTTCATCTCCTCTATTCATTACAGTGTGAGATTTCAGAGCAAACACATTGTATTTAGTGGAAAGTAAAACATGCCGAAAGTACCGAGTAGCAGATTATCTCTGATTCGGCAATGGATACAATGGTTCCTGGTTATGTTGGTGAAAAAGTTTCTGAAAAACTCAAATCAGTGCTTGAAAAAAACCCAGGACTGACAGTTCTCCGCACAGTTGCTGACATCATGGCTGGCAAAACACCTGAACATGAATGTGCTGTTCTCTTGCATCTAATACCAACATTTTAATATGCTCTGGTGTCATCAGATGATGTGGAATGCTCATTTCCGGCATACAAGATGGTGTTATCTGAGAAGCGATGCAGTTTCTCAATGGAAAACTTAGAAAAGGTGTTAGTTGTTTACTCTGGCTCTAATTATGAACATGTACAATGAAATAATGTCAAATGTTTGGCTAATTTGTAATGGGAAATTAAATAATGTCATTTTTTGTTCACCTATTTTTGTAATTTTAAAACCTATTTTAGGTACTTAATTTAAGATTTTTAGGACCTAAAAGTCCGAGGTCTACATATAACATATCCCACACCCTAATACATAACCTGCAGTGACCCAGTTTGGAAAGTAATACAATGATATATCCCAAAAGAAGACAGGATATAGTCCAAATAAAATTTGCTTCTTTGACATTGTAATATGCAATACACAGTACAATATTACATGCTTGTTCTACTGCAGGATTGGGGATGGAAAGCCCAATGTTCTGTTGGGGGGAGGGTTACAAAGCAAATGGAAGAATCAGTGCACCTTTATAATATAATTTTACAGGGACTGGCAAATTTAAATAACTTTGCCACACCCTGCAACCTGTCACCAAACTGTGGAAAATATTTCCCAGAATCTTCCATTGAAAAATGATGTTAATATCATGGGTATCGTGATTTTTTCTTTTGTTTTGTTTCGTCCACAAATACAAATTTTCTACATTACAGTTGTATTTCAGTTCTAAAAATTATTTCTCAATACTGTTTATCACGAACAGTTTTTTTCCCCCCTAAAACCAGCTACAGCATTTCTTATTAACATCAATAGTCGTTCAATATCTTTTAGCCAACCAAACGCGAGGGTAACTGGATCGGTTGTTATTGATCATCAACTACCTTTACCGAGGCATTGAAGCGACATTGATATCAATGAATTGGAACACATCACACCCACAACTACAACATACATCTACAAACACTACTTCTTTAATACTGAATATTACATATTTATTTAAACACTAAACATAAGCATGATTTTTTTAAACATACAATAGACTTGGAAGCTACAAGTGGCACAGACTGGGGGGAGGTTGCCTGGCCTCAGTGACTGTAAAAGATGATCTCAGTGTCTCCTGTATCACTGTACAGAAGACACTGCACTGCCCCACTTCAGTGCTTTCTATACACAACACTTGTAGTTCCTATATGCGTCAAATCAAGTGGGATCTGCAAGTGCCACAGTTGTTAGTCTTTTTTTCTTTTTTATTCATCTCTACAGAAGGTACTGAAATGACCTGCCATACAAAATGGCAACCACTGGGGAACCACGCAAGGGAAATAGCCCAGTTCCAAGCCATACACACATATGCACTTATCATTCTGGGAAAGATTCTCATTTTGCAATTAATGCAGTCGCTTATTATTTTTAATTTTTTTATTACTTCTTTATCATAAGACGCCCCATAGATTAAACAATGAAATCAATCGACAATTGACAACAAATGCAGCCTGGAATCAAATCTATTCTTAATGATCGATCAATTGTTAACCACTCACAATATCAGCCTGAGAAACCTTCTGCAGTCAACGACTAATCCATTTCTTGCTGTTGCTTCCATCGCATGTTTCTTCACTTGTTTCGCTTGATGTTGGAACCGACTCCAACTGACTTGCAGTGGTCAACAGAAATCAAGTGTAGACACCTCCTGTGCTGTCACATACAGTGTATTCATCCTACCAGATCGCTTTTAATCAAACAACGCAGACTACAAATGTTCTTAATAAAATCAGCCTGGTGATAAATACAGGCAATAATGTCGCACAACAGTTAATCTACGCGTTAACAATCGGCCAAAGTTCAACTTGGTTTGAATTCCGGCTGCAAACAATTCAAATTCTTCTCCCTTTGTGCTCTGGTTTTGACTCCTTAGCTCAAGGGGAGAAAATTTCACCTTTTTTTCCCATTTTAAGTATATTTTATTTATAGCGATACAAAATTCCTTCAATAAATTCCCTTGCTTAGGATGGTTTTCCTACCTCATAGCGATTAATAATTTCCACTCACTTTTTTATAATTAGTTCATTCATAAAGCACTACGTCTAGACCAACCTAAAGCAATGGAGTCCCATACCAGTATTGTTATTACTTTTTACTCTGCAATCGATGTCAAAGACAGTGAAGACTAAGTTAGATTTTCAAACCAAAACCATGTTTAGTAGTTTATCACTAACATGCTGCCTATGTTACTAAACATGGTTAAAGAGAAAGAATTACTGCATTACACATTACTCAAACCACATTTTTAAACTACCTTATCAATAAATTTATCTTTCATATAACTCTACAATATCATAAAAGAGAATTGCAGAGCAAAGGTGTTGACTATTATCAAAATATGATACAATAAGAGTTCTATGTTATTTTAATTCAGTAGTGATGAAACTGTTGATAGTGTTACAATCAATTCTTTAAGTACCCACAAACAATAGTGTTCACAAACATAGATTTTAATAACCCCTTTCGGGAAATTCATTCTGAGTGCATGGTTAGCACAACATTACTACTGGAATGTACCTTAATCCACAAGGTATACACGTCAGTTCCCTACAATTCAATGTAGCTACAGTTACTTGATACAAACAGTACAGAACTTCATCCAAGTAAATGTTAAAGAAATGAACACTTTATTATATTACTTGTAAGACAAGTTGTATACCGGGTACTGCTCAGAAATATAATATGATTTACTTTTATTTTAAAAATAACATAAGCACTCACAATTTTTGTATGTAGTACAAGACATAATGTGACATACCACATGAATAATCCTACACAAATCTAGATAATGTGTCGTGACCTACACATCAAAATACTGTACATTGTTCCAGGTTACTCACATGCTGTCTTCACTGACGAGAAGCAGATCGCAATGAAATGATTTTCATATACAAATTTCCATTGAGAGTCGTGGGAAGAAGGAATTTTGTATCAATAATTTTTTTTCTTATTTTTTCCTAATAGACAACTTGGCCGCATGTTTTTTACTTACCAAGGGAGATACCACCAGCCTTCGGGACTGTGGGTTGTGTGAGGTGAAGGCTGAAAAACATTTTATCGTATTATTGACAACTTCATTTCCTTCTCTTATACAATTCTCAATCATCTTACGTCACTAAAGTTTCATGCATTTTCTACAAACAGTAAAGGAATGGAAAGGGAAAGGAACTAGCAGGAAGAGGCAGAAATAGCAAGAGAGAAAAATTGGAAGATAAGGAAAAAGAAAGAAAATCAAGTAAGAGAGAAATGTTGTTGTTGTTTTCTAATGCCAGGCGTTTGGCAATAAAGTCATTTGACCCCTTGCACGCCAATATTTTTCAAAGATATTATCATGGCCAGCCACTGGAGCACAGATTTTGAGGTGTTCCGAATCCATTTCTTGGTTTGAGTAGCACAATGGGCAGTTAGGGGACTGATATATTCCAATTCTATGCAGGTGTTTGGCCAAACAATCATGGCCTGTTGCCAATCTAAATGCAGCTACAGACGATTTGCGTGGTAAATCGGGAATTAACTGTGGATTTTGATGCAGAGAGTTCCATTTTTTCCCTTGAGATTGTGTTATCAAATTTTGTTTGTTGAAGTCTAAGTATGTAGATTTAATAAATCTCTTCACAGAGTAATATGTAGATTTAGTAACAGGTCTGTAAGTAGCAGTGCTGCCCTTATTCGCTAAAGCATCCGCATTCTCATTTCCCAGGATTCCACAATGGGATGGTATCCATTGCAATACAATTCTTTTATTGAGTGATATTAATTGAGAGAGCATTTTAGTTATTTCTGCTGTTTGAGATGAAGGTGTGTGTTTAGAGACTATTGATAGAATAGCTGCTTTGGAGTCTGACAATATAACTGCATTCTTAAATTTATTGATGTGGCATAGAAGATTCCTGAGACTTTCACTTATTGCAATGATTTCTCCATCAAAACTTGTTGTTCCATACCCAAGAGATCTCTAAAGTGAGAAGAGACAGCACGTAACACCTGCACCGGCACCTTGTTCTCTGGAGATCAAGGATCCATCGGTGTATAAATGAAGAGAGAAATGTAGAACAAAGAAATTGAAAGATAGGCAAGAAATGCAGAAACGAAGAAAATGAATGGTCTGTAGAAACAAAGAAAATGAAAGACAGAAAAAAAAAAGAAAGAAAGAAAAACATAAAACTACAAAGTTGTGAAAAGGAGAAAAAGAAGAGACAATGAAAGTAAGAAAAATAAGTAAATAAATAATGACAAAGTTAAAAAGGTAGAGACAAAGACAAGGAAAAACTGGAGATAAAAAAAAAGTGAAAAAACTGGAGATAAAAAAAAAAGTGAGTCAAAAGGAAAGTGTGGATACACATGTATATACATCTTTAAATTTAAAAAATTTCTTCCAGGAGGCAGCAGCAGAAGTGGAGACGATGGTGGCAGTGCTGCTGTTGCTGATGATGATGCCCAGATTTTTTGTTTCTGACCTATTTTACGCATTATTAAACTTCAATATTGTAAATGTGTTGCACACACAGGTTCCCTCCCCCTGCCATTTTGGATTTTTCTGAATTTAACCATAATGTAACTTACTTACGGTACTTACAAATGGCTTTTAAAGAACCCGGAGGTTCATTGCTGCCCTCACATAAGCCCACCATCAGTTCCTATCCTGTGCAAGATTAAACTGGTCCCTACCATCATATCACACCTCCCTCAAATCCTTTTTAATATTATCCTCCCATCTATGTCTCGGCCATCTCCAAGGTCTTTTTCCCCTCTATACACATTTCTGGATTCACCCATACGTGCTACATGCCCTGCCCATCTCAAACATCTGGATTTAATATTCCTAATTATGTTATGGGACAAATACAATGCGTGCAGTTCTGCATTGTATAACTTTCTCCATTCTCCTATAACTTCATTATCCCTCTTAGCCTCAAATATTTTCCTAAAAATCTTATTCTCAAACACCCTTAATCTCTGTTCCTCTGTCAAAGTGAGAATCCAAGTTTTACATCCATACAGAACAACCGGTAATATAACTGTTTTATATTCTAACTTTCAGCTTTTTTTAAAGCAGACTGGATGACAAAAGCTTCTCAACCGAATAATAACAGGCATTTCCGACATTTATTCTGAATTTAATTTCTTCTCTAGTGTCATTTATATTTGTTACTGTTGCTCCAAGATATTTGAATTTTTCTACCTCTTCAAAGGATAAATTTTCTATTTTTAACCATAATGTATCTTATTTTAAAAATACACCCACCACAAACTAACAAGTACACACGCAAATGCATACACACACTCCCTCACTGTTGCACCACGTATTTAATCGATTTTAGTGTTGTCTTATAAACTGTTACATTAATTCTTGCTTTTTTCATTGTGTTGTGATCAAATGAATCTGTGAAGTTTACAATGCTTAAGTACTACTCCTTGTAGCACTGGATCTACTAACGACTACTGACCAAAACTTCTCTACAGACAGAATAATACTCTTTTGCCAGAAGTGCCAAATCCAAGAATTACTTTTACAGTGTTTTGTAAACATAATTGAAGATCTCAGTACAATAAGTGGGTTATGAACCAAAAGACAACTTTTCAGGAGAGCAAAAACAAAGTTTCTATTCACTTGTTTTGTTAATACTACTTAATACTACTGCTTTATTTTTTGGAACAGAATATTACATTAACTTCAGTTTCTAATACTACAAATGGGTTTATGAGGGAACCAATGACAGATTCTGATTCTATGAGGCGGGAATAGTAAAAAAGTTTGAAAATCCGAAAATGTTACATTTGGTCAATAACCCATTTATTGTTCTGAGGTCTTCAATTTTGAATATGTAGTTTTGTTATCTTCCCTTACAGTTTTAAAGTTTTTTTTTTTTTTATCATGTTCAATAATAAGGAAATAACATTTTAAAACATTCATCATACAACAGCCCATTACGAACCACAGCTTTTCAATTAATTGCTGATCTACGTCCAGATGTTTTGGTGGAGTTGAATAATCATACAATCAATACAGTTCGAGGACAATGTATGGTGAGCATGATAATCCCTCTAGACACTACAGCCGGCTTACGAAACTAGATTATGCTACTCATTGCAGCTCAGCAAATTCTAGCTCATACACTAGCCCACATTTCATGAGAGAATTTATTCCCCATAAGAATTCGAACAAGCACTCATTCCATATTGCTAATTCGAGACAAACTGCCTCAGTTGCATAGCTACGGTATGGGACAAATAATAAGGAAAAGTGTAAAATAAATCATTTATCTGTTATGATACCTAAAACCAAATTTTTATGTCCTAAATATTGTTTCCAGACATTACCCCGCTCAAAAATAAAGAAAACTATAAAAGACTATTCTGGAAATACAAAAACCTAAAAAGAAGAATATTATTAGACTGAAAAATTGGGCCTTAACAATGATGATGGAACACTTGGGAAGTTGATCTAGATTCATTTTCCGGGCTGAGAGGCCGTGGTCTGTTGTTTGGTTTTCTACCAGACATTTCGTCTGCAACTGCGGCAGACATCTTCAGTGGAGTGGTATCCGAGGTCGCAAAACTCTTCTTGGTGTACCTGAGGCAACTGATCCTGTGGCTGGTTGTGCGGGCATATTTATAGTGCGACTCGCGGGCCGAGGCCTGTTGTCGCTGCGGTCCGCGCTGCTTTGTTCGCTGCTCCCGTTCTGGGTTCACATATATACGATTTAAGAATACGGACATCTTGAGCACGACGACACACTTCTTCCCCTGTCTACATAGAGAAGCGATTGAAATCTATAAACATGACAACAACTTTAATCGCAAGGAAGAAGGCGTTAAGCTAAACAAGTGTTGGTACCCGGTCCTAAACAGAACAGATAAGAAGCCACTACAACAGAAGGATGGAACCCAGAACAGGAGCAGCGAACAAAGCGGCGCGGACCGCAGCGACAACAGGCCTCGGCCCGCTAGTTGCACTATAAATATGCCCGCACAATCAGCCACAGGATCAGTTGCCTCAGGTACGCCGAGAAGAGTTTTGCGACCTCGGATACCACTCCACTGAAGATGTCTGCTGCAGTTGCAGACGAAACGTCTGGTATAAAACCAAACAACAGACCACGGCCTCTCAGCCTGGAAAATGAATCTAGATCTATAGACTCCGGCCATGAAAGCCTACACTACTTGGGAAGTTATTTGTGCACAGCACAGCACATGTTACTCACCCGTCTCCCTGGGCTCCCTGCTGCCCAGAGTCTTTCTTCATGCCACTCCCTGATGGAGCCACAGAGTCCAGGCCCATCTCTGACAAGGCGCGCAGAGCTGTCAATGCCGCCTACAACAACAACAACTTATAGTAGCGAGATCATACCCAACTTTTTTTTTAATACAGGAGAGTAAGGAATCGACAAAATTTTAAACAGAAAAATTGGCAAATTATTCCGTTCAGTTACTAAAAAGCAACTTTATTCTACACTTTGGCAGCTTGGCTTAAATTAAAGAGTATTTTGAGACATATTGGGTCGATTTCAAAAACACAGACAAAATCGTGGTTCCAAACCTCGGCTACAGCGAACGAGGTCTGAATCCTTATGCGATTTCTAAAACAAAGTCGAAACACGGCTTGAGAGGAAACTGAGGTTTGTGGGTTTTATATATGGCAATGCAGCTCAGAATCGATTTTTATTCCTGTAAACAGTCGAATATTAGAAAGAAATGAACATCGGTATTAATAGTTTTATTGAATTGCAGCAAGTCACATTCTTTTGTTCTCAGCTAAGGTAGTTATATTTAGTAATTTACAGAACATATTATGTGGGTTTAAAATACTAGCATTACTTAGTATTTAATAGAGAACAGATTTTTAGGTACCAGAATAATATTGCTCAAATAATTAGCACAAATCAAGCATTTATGTTGTAGTTAATCATTTTGTATAACTACTACTAACACAAACTACCTGAAAACCCAGTTCTAAGAAATTAATAACTTAATATTAAATGGATTAAAATTTCAGTTGAAACTAAAATATAGTATAATGCCTAATATGTGGAAAGTCCCAATAGCATAAAACTTAAAATAAGAAGGCAAAATCACGTTTGTTTCATATTTTTGTAGGCCCACATCATTTTCGAGTATTAAATAAAACGTCCAAAACTACTGTAAAGACTAGGAATTAAGTTATATCATCTTACAGGCATAAAGATATAATTAATATAAAATATTATATCTTACTTCCCTCAAAGCAACAAGAAGGTATAAAAAATTGTCAACCTGCCACCTCTTGCATTTCTTTGCAGATTATTATTTAGCATTCTTGCTAAATTTTGCATCGATTCCTTCGAAAATCGAAATATTCGCCTAAAATTATTGTCATTACATAGTTACAAAGGATTATTCCATCTCTCATCATTCTAATCCAGGGATTTAATACTCGTAAACACAAATTTTTCTTTGATAATCATCCAGCTGATCTACTTACTACCTCCATCTTGTATACATGAAGCCGTGGTTTTAAACCTACCCCAGTCGTGGTCTCTGCTTCAGACCATGGTTTCGAGCCATGGCTAAGAAAAATGAAGAAGACCCTGTTTTATAAATCCAAATGCAGTTTAAAGCCATGGCTGTGATGTAGACCTCGTTTCAGAAATAGACCCATTTTGTCCCATGTAATAATTGAAGTCGACTACAGTTTGCAGCTCTGATTTGATTAGATGTGTTGTGTTCCTGTTTCGAACACCTGTCCAATTATTATTCATGAGACAAAACATCTTCTTTGTATGAGTATTAGCACTTGGTATGATTAGAACAAAACTAAACGAATTTTCGGTCCCTACACAGCAGCAGCAAGATGTCACGTCCCTTGGTGTAAGGGGGAGCAAAGCAATGAGTTAATGACCTCCCTGCAACTGACGTACACCAAACATTCAGTATTTGGACCGAAAAGCCTCTATCTGGTAATAACTACTACAATGATACACTTACCTGGTCATGAGAGGCATCTGTGGTTTGCCCGGCCCCGTGACAGACCTGTGGTGGGTCAGTGGAGAGTGACACCAAGCTCAGGAATTCACTATGATTACCCTGTAACATGCAACATAAGAGGGTTCAAGGCTACATACATTTTGTACAGGCTGCACCTTACTGAATATTCTTTTTTATTTCTACAAATTAAAGACTTATACAAAGGAAAGCAAGAGAACAGTGAAGTTTGGTATTCCTGTACTCCATTATAAACACTCCCTCCATAGAGTTTAGTGAACTATGATTTGAAACTTTCACATTTTTCAATACGGTGTGAGATTTGCTGCTAGATTTCACGAAAGGGTGATCTAGTAGTTTAGTCCTAAGTTATCCTTTTAACTACTTCATTTCATAATGAAAATCTGAAGTCATAAGTGTAATCCACTTATGTATAGATGGCTGCAAAAGGGTATCTGTCGGATACAGGGGGGAGAGCCATTAATCCTTCCCATTGACGGCTTTAAGGAACCAACCTGGACAAATACCCAATGTCCCATCCCTACTTTCCCGTGGTGCAGCTGTTAGTAAGCATAATTTTACAAGCTGAACTAAAGGGAGGGGCTACTCATCAATTAGCACTGGTCAGCTTGATGAGTTAATGACTGAATTTGGTATAATTTTCCTCTATTCAATACCTAATTCCCTCTTTATCCTTTCCTATCCAGTCCTCTGACTGAACTCTTACTTTCTTCGACCCCGACGGCATTAGAGCATTCGAGGCCTAGGGGTTCATTTCACTTTCCTTCCTCCTCTTTCTACTTTTCTGTTCCTAGTGCTGACCTGCTATGGCACTAAAATCGTCCTCCAGTGGCTTAAGGAGGGAAAGCTGGTGATCAACAAAGATCTCCCAGCTAGGTCCAATGGACCCGTCGACCAACAGCAGGTGTGGTCCTCCAGACATTCTGGGGGTTGTGTGTGAATGAAGTAGCCACCAAAACGTTAAAATATGGTGTTCACTTAAATCGGCTACAACTTACCATTTTCACTCCAATATGACAAGAAATGGATTCGGAACACCTCAAAATCTGTGCTTCAGTGGCTGGCCACGATAATATCTTTGAAAAATATTGGAGTGCAAGAGGTCAAATGACTTTATTGTCAAACGCCTGGCATTAGAAAACAACAACAACATTTTATTGATTTTTTCTTCCTCTTGAAAAATTATGCTCTGTACTGTCACATAGAAGGTTTCATAAAATCAACGACAATTTTTCGCCTCCGAATTTTTGGAAGGGTGGGGGGAGGAGGAAATTACGCTATTAAATACGGTAAATGCAAGGGAAGTATTATTATATATATAAATTTATTTACATTTCCAGAAATTATCTTTAATATAATAATGTGGCCCAAGACCGATGACCCTTGTAATTACTGGCCCTCCAAATAAACAAGTTTGGGCACCCCTAGTCTACATTAAACTCGTAATGAATAACGATGATGATGATGATGAATAGGGGGCAGATGTTGATGAAAAGTCATCTTCTCATTTTTCACATTAGGACGATGCCTATTAATATAGAAATCCTTTCTATGTTAATATCAACGTAAAAAAAAATAATTTCTTATATTGCATTTTTTGACGTTTTTGAACTAACAGGTCATTTTTATATATTTTTCGGCATTTTTGTTCATTTTTAATACTTTGAAGAACCTTTAGATCATTTGGACTGCATTTTACTTTCTTCTTTACCAATAGATCTGATAAATCATTTTCTAAGCAAATAGGTCAGTAGTAATTACATACTGAATAAGTGAATAACAGTGAAGTTTGAGTTTTATAGTTTGGAACAGACTCTAAAGTCCAACCCTCATTCCATTGAAGGCTTCACTTCACACAACGGAAGTAATATAAAATGTTTGACAACAGCTTCGTTTAAGTGAGGGCTTTGACCGACCACCCCTGATTGAAACACACTGTAAACCCTCATTAAAATCTATAGTTTTTCCATAAATCTTCATTTTGTTGCATGTTCTTTTCCTTTATCTTAACCAAATTCCAGAAAGTTGCCTCCTCTCTCCAAAATTTGCAGGGCAGTCATTGAAACAAGGTGACTAATTTGAAGAAGTTGTGGTGCAAGTACGGTGAATAATATTTAAATGCAATTTTCTTTTAATTTAAGGGGACACTCAACTATATTTTGGAACTTTTTTCCTATTTGACCAATCTTTTTCAAATTTGGAGATAAAGTTTAATATACACATGGAAAGTAACATGCAAAATCTCAGCTCATTAGATCCAATACTTTTCAAAATAAAAAATATTTCATTTTTTAATCAATCATTAATTGAAATATCACTTTTAATTATCATTTTTTATTTTTTGGCTTTGTCCATTTGACTGTGACTTCTCAATGAATAGGGGAAGAATTCTGCGTATTGATTTAGTTCTGTCACGTAAATTAGTGTAGAAATTTAATTTTTCATTTTTATGACACTTTTTCTCCAATTTTTAAGTGGAGTGTCCCCTTAATGTCATATTTCTATTAGTTTAAGGACACTTTAATGATCATTTTAAGTAGATTTTAGGTCATCAACATCCGCTCCCTAATGATGAATAAGAAGAATTGTTGTGATGTCATAGGGAAACTGGAGTACCTGGAGAAAATTCCTGTGCTACCAGAACCAAAGGCTTGCCCAACGCAAGTTTTAATTCAAGGTGGATCAACCAGGATTTGAACCCGAGGCCCCAGTCCAGTTCATAAGCTCAAAGTGATAGCACTGAGCCACCATAGCAATGCCAGAGACAGATTATTATTATTATTATTATTATTATTATTATTATTATTATTATTATTATTATTATTATTATTATTATATTGCTAAAAGTTAACAAAAACCTTCCATTTCAGATGCATACTTACACATTACAGTACACAAGTTGCACAGAATTTTGTATTACAGCCAGAGGTCTGCATCGGACGTTTTCGCTCGAGCGCCAAGTAGTTCATAACATAATCCGATAGGTAGCGCACATGCATGATGGGTAAAGTTGTCACGAGCGATAAATCCTCGAATGGTATAAGCTGAGCATTTGACATTCGTTCTTGTTACAGTGATGAACTGTGTAGTAACATCATAGATGTTTATCATTTCAAAACTTTGCAGTGTTTAACTAACCTCTCCATAGTACAACTACAAAACTTGTTTTAAAATGTAATATAAATGTTGCAGGTAAATATATATTTTTTTTTTCACACAGGAGTGATTTTGTTTTTGCCACATCTGACAGATGTTATTGGATGTAAATGTAATTATTATAAACGGAGAACACAATCACGATAATGCAAGAACTATATCAAATTTTCTAGTAATAATAATAATAATAATAATAATAATAATAATAATAATAATAATAATAATAATAATAATAATCTCTAATAATTAGTTTATCAATCTTTGCGTCTGTAACAATTGTGCAGCATGATTATTCGTTCCATTATATTTTCTGTAACGTTATCTCTGTACTAATATTGTTATTAATCTACTACTATATCAATAATATTTTGTAAAACGTTTCTACATTGTCGCAGTATATAGGCGGAACACTATTCAAATCTGCTTTACAGGGAGCTTCACCTGAAAGACTAGATTTGGATAATATATACGTCACTGTGTACGTTAACAGAAAACCACAATTCCAAGTCACACAGAGTTTGTGTGCACTCGATGTGGGTCTCTGGCATTTCGTCAGCCCACGCGAGTTGTGTGGATATAAAGGGAAAAGTTGAGATGGCGTCGGGTGGAGTTCCCGGGTAGTTCAGTTGGGAGAGTGCTGGTATGTTCAACCAGAGGTCCCGGGATTGATACCCGGCCCCGGAACAATTTTTCCCTTGAAATTATTCAAATCTGCTTTACAGGGAGCTTCACCTGAAAGACTAGATTTGCGTTCCATTAAACGTTTGTCATAAATGCAGAAAATACCGTGTGAGCAAAACATATGTGTATCTTATCTGTCGCCTTCCATACAAGATAAGACATGTCGGTGAGATGACCTTGTACTGTGCTTCTATTTATTACGAGCGTATCACGACTGATCGTATCTCACTCGAGGGTGCGACACTCAACCGAGTTCAAGCGAGTAATTTAACTCCAATGCACCACTCTGATTACAGCCTTGCAAGAGCAGCTACGTATCATTATGACAAACCTTAGGAAAGTCTGAGAATTGCACTTGGAAGCCAAGCAGCTGGGCCAGGTACAGGAGCTGGTCCTTAGGCCGCACCACCTGACTGCTCTGCGTCTGTGAGTTCTGTTGCTGAAGAGAAGGCTTGGCCATGCTCGGTGGTGCTGCTGAATTCTTGTGGCTTCCCACAGCAGCAGCCGACTTGACCAATGCTTCGGCTGTGGGTGAGTTGCCTCCCTTCAGCAATTCTTTCGCAATTGCGGCAGTTGTTTGCAAATTCACTCCTGTAAATATCATTTCAAATTATTACACTCGAATACACAAACAGACGTTTCTGTCAAATATACAATCTCAAATCTATTACATGGCATTTTGTGCTAAATTTCAACTAAAAATACAATATTTTATCCATGACCACAACGAAAAACATGTCTTTACTAAATACTTTTGCGTTTGTAAAGTAGGCTTTTATTCAACATTACTTTATTCCACTAGTGAGATATAGTAATATACGTTACAAGAGCGGTATGTTGACGTTTTCATGGTCGAGGAAAAGATTGAAAAAGCGAAACGTAGTTGAAAGACGAATTTCTAATTAGTGGCAATGAAATCTCCATGTTGGTTTCTGTTTAATGACGGCAACTTCGGAAAACCAAAATATCTTTCTTGCTATAAAATGTTTTCTGTGTTTACTATACTCCAGCAGGCCGTGATATACGTCTGTCTTCCCCCCCCCCCCAGTCTATAAATGCGAACTTGAAACAAACGGTAAGGTTATGTAATGATTTATTTTTCATTTTAATACTTTAACAATATTATTTATATAACATATTGCAGTAATAACATCCGCATCTGGAATCTTGTTGATTTTTTCACGGCTTCCTTAATGTTACTTGTATCAGGAATGCAATAAGTTTCATGGAGTAGTAGACTTTACTTAATTTTTGCAAATATTTAAAAACAATAATTAACACTGCAATTTAGGCGAAATTGCAGTGGTAAGTTTCCAATTTATAATTATTACTATGTTAAACATCTCTAAAAATAATATGTTAAAAGCCTAAAGCAGTAAAATGAATGTCGCACTTAAGCAGTAAGAAGAGGGAAATTGTTATGTGTGTTACGTTGGGAATACTGAATGTGGTATTTCACACTTACCGCGTATTGGTTCTGTGCGGAAAACAAGCAAATACGCACGATCTCGCACAAAAGACTTTACCTCACAGTTTGAACTTTATCTTACAGCTCATTTGTATTTTCCTAGTACCCGGGTACACACGTATACTTTTCCATTCAACTATTACTCAAGAAGTTAATATATTAGTTACTAGATGTCACTACCTCTACTTCTTTATTATCATTTCTTAAATATACATACACTCAATCTCCTTCTCTTTTCTCTATCTACTACGTCGTAATTTGTGCATTGCATCCATATCTAATATGTATTTTTTTTTCTAATTTGTAATAATTTACCTTTTGGGAGGTAAGGAGACTTGAACCTGCGAAGTTCGGTTTTGGGTTTATAGAATTTTTTAACAACACGCGTTAGTCAACTGAGCTAAACAGACACGATGATTAATTACGTTTTAATATTCCTCTTAAGTTTACAGAAGTAAAATGTGAAATTATTTAATGTCATTATTCCCGTGAACACTTCTAAATAATCCTTGAAACTTCAAAAAGATGAAAATACATGTTTAAAATGAAAAAAATATGTATTAAAATTATATAATTAATTATAATTTGTTATTTATCCAACGCCATAGATACCATTTTTCACTAATCATGGCACCCTACATCATGACCTACCTGTACACATATCGATTCTAAAATCCATGCCATGATATGTGATTATATGAGGACTTATTTTCAACATATTTTCTTTTATAAAACATAATTTTTCGTTATGGTCATGGATAGAATTATGTATGGTACTTGTGAGCGTAATCTTTATTGCGCTTGTGTAATTTAAGCACGAGGCATCAGCCAAGTGCTTAAATCTTTCCACTCGCGCAATAAAGATGCACTTACCTCACAAGTACCATAAATAACTATTATAGATATTATACACCTACAAGTTGAAAGTGTATTTAATACAAGTTTATTATAATCAGCTAATCACTTTGAGATGGTTGTTGAAGGGTTATAATAAACTTGTATTAAATAAACATGTTGTTTTCTAATGCCAGGCATTTGACAAAGTCATTTGACCTCTTGCACTCCACTACTTTTCAAAGATATTGTCATGGTCAGCCAGTGAAGCACAGATTTTGAGGTGTTCTGAATCCATTTCTTGGTTTGAGTTGCACAATGGACAGTTAGGGGACTGACATATTCCAATTCTATGCAGATGCTTGGCCAAACAGTCATGGTCTGTTGCCAATCTATAGTCGTGTCGCTGTTATTTCTGGCATAACTCCTCCTCTTTGCTTACATCTTAGGAAGGGAAAGCTCTATAAAGTCTAAGTAGGTAATATCGCTCGCCATTTTTGTTCTTTCGTTGCCTAGCTACCATACGAGGAATATATTTGCCGCACAGTTAAACATTATCATGTCATAGCTCCTGTGATAAAAAATCAAACACACTGTAATTCAGCAAATAATTGAGCGGCAAATAACGTCCTCGTGTGTTTTCTATGAAGCAGACGAAAGAGCCAAAATGGTGGGTGATTATATTAAGTATTTATCGAGCATTAGGAAGTGAATTACATCATCACTAGCGAATGACAAGACGCACACGTTTAAATGTAGCCGACCTGCAACATGATTGGCTGCCGGAAATAAGAGCGACAGGACTATAAATGCAGCTACAGATGATTTGCGTTGTAAATCGGGAATCAACTGTGGATTATGATACAGAGAGTTCCATTTTTTCTCTTTTCCATATGAAATCAAACCATCACTAGTGCATTTTTTTTTCTGGCAGAACGTGCACAAGACAAAAGGTGGTATGTCAATTTTTGGTGTGAATGAGATTTCACAATGTGCATTCTGATGGTATCTTTATTGTGGAAAAAGATGTCATGCATAATCTCTATTATTATTCTCTCTAACCGGATGTTATAAAACGTGATTCCTATGATTTTATACAGCCTTTAAACTCTGAATGCTTGCTCCTGAAAAACTGCAAGAAATGAGATCACATTTTGTCTTCTAGTCACGGAAATGTTCGAATTTTGCGCAATCAATTTCATTGTTTCTCCACTGAGATCATCCTGCTAATTAACGCCATGAGCAACCTGCTTCTTATTATAATTATTGGGCTCCTATGATCAACTTCAACCCTGACATGTATATGTTAAATCTAGTTTGCTAAAATGATGTCATGCTGCAACAGACATCACAAGAAAAAGAGAAAATACTGAAGAAATGACTGTGCTTTGGAAAATCTTACTTGGGTACTGCTATGTAGTTTAGTAAATGCCTCTGTTGCAAACCAATTTATTATTTTGTTAGCCCAAATTGAGTCAGTTTATACTAACTTGGATTTAATTTGTATTTCTTCTGAAAAGTTCTTTAAGATGTGAAAATAAGTAAGGTTTGATTATGTTTTTACTAGGATTTTTTTTCTAAATTTCGTTTAGGCCTTGAATTTCCTGGTGCACTGGGAGTAATCATCTCCCTGTTCGCTCCAATAAATTCTACACAGAGTTCCATCTTTTTCTCCAGAAAAAAAGCATTGACCATCACTATTGGTCACACTGCAAGTTACATTCAATAGAAATCACAATCTATACACAGTCAAACTCTGCTTTTACTTTCCCGCAATTAAATTTTTCCAACATTTACAAAATATTTTCTTGGTCACTTCAAGGTTCCTATCGATATATATAATTTGAACTGGTAATGGAAATTACGGGAAAACAGCTGAACGGATTTTAATAAATGGCTTCTCATTTTGAAGCTTGGAACCCAAAGTTTTTCGGAAAAATAGTAGTTTTCAGTGAAATGTCAATTTTCCTACATAATTTTCCTATTTTCCAAAATCCATCTGTCGTCAGTTTTGAGAACTAGCTAATTGCATTCAGGAGAAGCGAAGCGAGCATCAAGTCGGCCGTGTTGCATTTCAGAATAAAACAAAACACACACTACAGTAAACAATATTACACGAAGGCCATGATCTGCAAGAATGCTGACATATTTAGAGCTCAAATTAAATTGGTTATTAAAAACTTAACTTACTAAAAATAATTTACAGGTTCGATTCTGTGGCGTGTAATTTTCTGGGTACAGCTGTGTATTGGATATTAAAAACTACAAAACTTGAGATGGTTTGATGACATTATTACTATTAGAAATGAAATATTATTGTAGTTAATGCCGTGATGTGACTATTTTTCATTAATTTAACATATTAATGCTATATTGATCATATGAAAGTGAAACATTTTGGGGTTATATAAGTAGATGTAGAGAATAACTTAAATTAGATTTTGATTTCTATATTTTACTGAGTGGCGGCTATATAGTATATATAATATATGTTACCGAAAGCTATAAAACTTACGTAAGATAATATTATTAAAAATCAAATATTTTTATAGTTATTAATCAAGTGGGGTTGGGTCTTTTTCATATATTTAATGGCGGTGTGGTTCTCTTCAGTATTGGCTCGAGAGAGAGTATCTTTCATTATTATGGAAGCTAATAACTTTCAGAATATCTGGTATTCTTCATTGAAAATAAATCTGAAAAATGTTTATTTGAACGTCTAATGAACTTAGTTTGCAGCATTTGCTGCACAAGCCACTAGTTATAGTATAATCCCTCTTAACCAGCACTGAAGGAATACGAGATTTTGCCGGATAATTGAATAAATACCTGTATATACAAAAAAAAAGTTTGTATTTCATGGTACCAAACGTTGAAACTGCAACCATGTGATGCTTATTTTTCTATCACTTGCTCATAACTGAATAAACATAAAAATTGTTGCATTTTCTTTATTAAAACATATCACAAAACACAAAATTAATACACTAATTTTAGGTTCGAATATTAACTGAAAAAGAAAGTTCGTGCGAACTACCTAATGTGGCAAAACTGATGGCTCAGACTAGGAATGTGGCATATTTAAACTTTTTTCCTTGGCCCAGCCAAAAATGCTGTTGTTTTGGTATTGCCGGTTATTTGGGTGCCAATTACAAGGGATTTTACTGTATTATATTTTTTCCTTTGTATTTATAGTGTCGTTATTTCAAACTTCTCACAATATTGTTTCTGCTATATGAAGAAAAGAGACTGTCCATGCGAAAATTTGAACATAAAATTGCGACTACCAACGTAAATTTTGCTAGATATACAGTCAATTTATGCAGATTCAAGTACACAAAATTCTGTGACCACGTGTTTTTCTCATGAAGGATAATTCCACTGTAACAAAATATGTTACCCCTTCTAATTCGTCATAATGAAATTTAATACAGTAAAGGTAAAGGTATCCCCGTAACATGCCATGAAGGCACTTGGGGGGCTTGGAGGTAGAGCCCCATGCTTTCCATGACCTCGGCACTAGAATGAGGTGGTGTGGTTGGCACCACGCTCTGACCGCCTTTTACCCCCGGGAAAGACCCGGTACTCAATTTTATAGGAGGCTGAGTGAACCTCGGGGCCATTCTAATTTAATACAGTATGTTAAATATTTCAGAATGTTAATCAAGAATAATTTAGCAAAAAGGTTAATGTTTGTGCTCACCAGAGTTCTTTGTGGGCGTATGTCCATAGTTCCCTGCAGTGTTGTCTGCCATTAGCAACAGACCTGGCACCAACTGCCGCCCGCTGCTACCACCTGTTGGCAACTCCACAACTTTCTCTTCTTCAAGGAATGTCACCTGAATTTATAAACAAAACAAAATGGAGATAAGAATAAAACTGCTAGGTAAGAAACTTAATTTCTGATAAACAAAGAAACATAAAAAAATCACTTGTTTCAAACTACAATTTTCCACATATTATGTTGTATTTCAAATCACATAAATACCTCCCCAAGTTTCACATAAATTGTAGCGTAATGGTAAAATGTTCGTGGTTACTCCCAGTAAGACAATTATTACTACAGTTAATAATAAATAGACAGGATGAAACAAAATTTATCAAGACTGAAAAACGGACATATCAGGAAAATCTTTTTCAATCTGCATTAAATGTACCTTAAAATAAAAGAAGCATCACTGGAACACAGCCTATCCTGTATTGACAACAAAATCAATTATATGTACACACAATCCCACAAAGTGACCCAGAACTTAAAGAAATTTAACCTCATGAACTTGGTCAAGTCCCTCGGGATAAGGAATAGAATAATAATTATTTCACATGGTGCAAGATATATAATTTATATATCTTCTCACCATTCGTGAGTTGCCACAAGGGATAAAGAGTACTTAACCATAGAAATTTTTACAAGTTCATGAAAAACCATTGATTTTGTTTTAACAATGAAATTCCTACAAATAATTTCCTGCAAATATTTTTTTTTTTTTTTTTTGAGATTAGTGGAAATATACCTATTTTTAGAAAGGTAAGTGTTACAAAAAAGTAAAGAATGCTACTGAACTTGGTTTGATTTCGAATATAGGTGATTCTTCAGGAGAGCAATTGACCCTTTCAATGCAGCTAAGGTTACAATCGGAATAATAGATGTAGGTATTCCAAGCCTCTTAAACACATCTTTCATGAAGAGAGTAGCGGTACCTCTTGCTCCAACCAGAAGTCCGATTACTTCAAGCTCTTTTAGCTGGTACTTGTTGAGGTAATAGGGAATGGTAGGATTGTAGATATTCTTTTTTTCATTATCCACTTCTGCTGGCTGTTCCTCATCCGTTTCGAAATGCATAGTGGGATCAATTATGTATCCAGATCTTGTAGATTCCTTGAAAGCTATTATATCTATGCACCATGTACTGCCAGTGACGGAGAGACCATGTACTTCTTCAAAGGTGTTGTAATCGGCATGTTTAAGGGCAGTGGCTATAATTGATCGTACTTGGTGATGTCTAGCGTTTCGCAGAGCTTCACCGTGCGGGCAGGATCCCAGGACGTGTGCAAGAGTTTCAACCTCGTTGTGGCAATGCCTACAACGGTTGTCCTGAGATCTTCCTGGCACAGCACATACTACAGCAACATTTCCAACCATTTTAATGCCATCGCGCCATTCGCTGTTGGAGAGACCTTTGTGTTTACAAATCCATTTGTTGGCACCAGGATATTGTTTAAATAAAACTACGCCTTTCCCTTTCTGTGGATGACGACACCAAATATCAAATTCTCTGCTCCTCAGAAGGTTACGAATCTTTGTAACATTTAAGAAATGTTCATTCTTATGAAATAAGGCATCTTCTGGAACAATGTTCAGAGATTGGGCACATCTAATGCTCTCCTCATGAATCTGACGTTTCTGCAGGAGAAACCCAGTAAAAATATGTGGAGTGACAAATTGCAATACAGTGAAACACAAGAGATATAAGAAAATTAAAGGAAGTTGGCAAACCTAATGGAATCATACCTTTCTACTTTTATCCATATCCTGGTTGGTGTCGCCAGTCTTGATGGAAGGCTTTGCAGGCTGAGCTGAGGGACGAGAGTAACCCAAGAGTTGCAATAATCCTTCAGCTGCTGCTCGCTTAGCCAATTTCTTATTGGGTCCAGTACCAGTGCAAGAATGCTGACCGATAGAGACCTGTAACAGAAGATAATTGTTCCTAAATTAACACCAAACAAATTAAAGTACTTAACATGAACAAATGTTTGTGTTACCAGTAATGGAATGAGTTTTCTCAAGCTGACCTTCTCACAGCTAAGAAGAGGAAACTAACAACAGGAACCACAATCAGCAGCTCATGAGGATCGCGGTTGTAGATCAAAACATACAATTACATCTAGAGTGTCCATTCGTCATATTTCTTGGCAAAATGTCCCACCGTCACTTCTCTTTTTTCTGCTTGCTTTGTGATTTGAGTATAGTGATGAATGGTGTTTATCATTTCTCATATCTTTTAAATCATTAAACTGACTGGATGATCTTTGAAAACGAGCAGCTAACATGGAAGAATATTCAGGAATACTGAGAATTTGTTAAAAAGTATTGTGACAAGTTTTTCTGTGGATTAGGACGAGCTGTTTAATGAATTTTCACGTGTACAGAACTAAAATGAGTAAAAAGATAGTACAGAAATAAAAAAATCAATCAGATCTGATACAGAGGCCTTGGTGAATTTAAACCCAGCTGCTGACTAAGTGGATGCTTTCCTTTGAAGAGATAAGATAAGAGTTTCTTTATTGATTAGGTCTTCTCAAATACTGCTCCCATCGCAAGGAGTGGTAATACACATTTACTAGACGCCTGCTCTAAAACCATGGCAGAAATTAAGAACGAAATCATTAAGCGAGTGATGACGTAACACTGTACTATACTAGGCTAAAAATATACGCCACAGTAGGAATGCAATGGCCAAGAAAGCTTTTAATAGAAAAAAGAGCATCTTCTGCAGACCTCTGAAAAAAGAACTAGGAAGAGATTAATGAAGTGTTTTGTGTGGAGTGTAGCATTGTATGGGTCAGAAACATGGACATTACGATGCAGTGAAGAGAAGCTAGTAGAAGCATTTGAAATGTGGATATGGAGAAGAATGGAGCATGTGAAGTGGCTAGACAGAATACGAAATGGAAAGAGTGGATGAAGAAAGAATGATGCTGAAACTGATCAGAAAGGGGAAAAGGAATTGGTTGGGTCACTGGCTGAGAAGAAACTGCTTACTGAAGGATGCACTGGTAGGAATGGTGAACGAGAGAAGAGTTTGGGGCAGAAGAGGATATCAGATGATAGACGACATTAAGATATGTGGATCATATGCGGAGACAAAGAGAAAGGTAGAAAATTGGAAAGATTGGAAAATGCTGGGTTTGCAGTGAAAGACTTGCCATTGGGCAGAACACTAGGAATGAATGAAAATGGTAAGAATGCAGCATAGAACAGATGAGCTGGTGTTCTGTTTCTAGCTTCTTCTTCACACTTTTCAATTACATGACACTTATAATTCCATGACCCTCAAAATGCACTACTTTATTTTTCTTTCACACCAACACCACACTAGTAAACTTCTTCACTAGACCCATGATGATGTTTGTACTAAGGAGGAAACATCCACACTAACGTCGTACATTACAGGCACTATGTTTGGTTCAAGTTTGTCGAGTATGGTAAAGTTCGATATTCGCTCTGCAGGAGGAGGCCTATCGTGTTTGTTCTACCTTGTTACTAAAAATATTCGCTGTCTTCCACTCCCATCCTTAACCGCTTCAAGATTCTAGCATAGATCTTGTGATTAGTTTCTTATACGAAATAAGACAAGTTCTTAATGTCTTGGTTGCCTCTCTGATTTCGAAGATTCTAAGACACTAATCCACACACACTTCCTAGCTGGCCGTGCTGTGTCACATCCCCCCACTTCCCACTTCCTCATACAACAAAGTTTCAGAGCTGGCACTCTGATAGTACCAATCATGTGTTATTTTCAAATGACATGTGCATATCAACTCCATATGGAATATAACACAATGTTGTCCTATATCGAGTTGATTAGTAATTTTAATTTTAATTTTAATTAAAAGTAATCTTTTAACTTAACATTTATTTACTGTGGATGATGGTGGTGGAAATCAATGTACTGATATCAGTCAGTAATTTATTGTAACTAGAAATAATCTTTACAAACATAACATGGCAACACCACTTGCCATTAGAAGTATGGATCTGTGCAGAGAAGATATACACCGTGTCCCACTTAGAGGAATCGAGAAATAAGTGCTAATTTAAAGTTTTTTTTTTTTAATCCAATGCCACCAGGTTGTCTTTTCGACATTTCTGGTCGTCTCTCCTGGCTGTGGCTTAGTTGTAACCCACTTCTGAGGTTGGGGTGTCTGGAAGGCAGAGTTACATTACCTCGATGATGTGATAGGATGATTATGATAATGTGGTGCCAGGAGAGGTCTTAAATCTAAACTTAATCTAAATGCCAGACCATGGACGAACACAGGAATAATTAAAGTATAAATAATTGTTTTATAACATAACTTTTTGTATGACTTGATCTAAAAACTCTCCGAGTTTCGGAGAATGGTCGGTGCAACTCGATGTGTGCACCTCGAGCTACCCTGAAGACATCCAAAAGGTACTCAACCTTCTGCCAAGTGTTCCATAACATTTGTGGAGTGATTAGCGCAGCTGCATTTATAATGCGTTGTCTCAGTTTTTCCAAAGTGTCAACTGTACACGCACACTTTGGTACACAACATTCATCATAAAGGCCCAGAAAAAGGTCAATGGGCGTCAAGTCGGATAACCTAGGTGGCCAGGCAAGGGTTCTCATTTTCCGATCAACCTACTGTGAAAGTTTGCATTCAAGAAGCCATGCACTGTTCCATAGTAATGGGGTGGAGCCCCATGTTGCTGAAAAACCGATCCTGGGGGATTTGATCAACAACAAAAGCTCTGCACATGTCCAGATAAACATTCCCTTTGATTGTCGCCTCCATGAAGGAGAATCGTCCAATGACGGAATGACGGATGCCAGGCTTGTTTCCACGATAAACGTTAGTGCGCATGCGCATAAACATGCAACTGTTTTAAACCACTGGTGCATAAACTTGGACAGTTTCTGCATCTTGTTAGATGTAAATCACAACGATATCTTCATCTAATTTTAAATGGTGAGCATTTATTTCTTGATCTCTCTAAGATGGTGTATTTACCTGGGCACATGTAGCATTTCTGTAACTATTTTATTTCAGCAAGGACATTAGAGCTTTATATTTTGGCAGTTACATCATCCACACATAACCCACAGAATGTCTGGATGACTAATCAGTTAACAGGTGGATTCAATTAAGTCCATTGACTACTCCCTTCCCCACATCTGTCACCTGGGATACAACCCTGATTGACCAAGTGTTAGAGACTCACCTCCATAACAAACTCCCTGCGTCGTGGTACTCCCCTTTCTTCCAGTAGCGAGTATACAGGCTCACGTTCTTTTCTAGCCTGCTGGATCTGAATGAGCCGTGAGATTGGGTTGATATCTTCACCATATTCTGGCTCTGCCTTCTGTTCCTGAAAATCGTAACAGCCATTAGCCTTTAACATGATTGATGGAATGTGGGACACAACACGCAATTTCAATTTTATTGCAGTTCATAAGGTAGACATGTAATAGTACTGGAGTGTCTCAGTAGTCCTAGGGTCGTATTCATAGACGATACTTTGGACCAAAGTTGACTTTGGAAAGTACAAAGTCGCCATTTTCCTATTCACAGTCGACACTTCGATGAAAGTAAACTTAGATCGTGACTTTACTTTGAAGTTGCCGAAAATCTAGACTTTGACTTTGACTTTCGTTCGTGGACATAAGAAAAATGGCTGATATTTGGGAAATTGTATATTTGCCGAGAAGATTGATAACATCCAGAAAATTATTGAAGCTCCTCATGTTTCTCGGCATATTATTAGACATGTACAAAACTCTATTGAATTTTATAGAGATAATGAATTCAAATCAAGATACAGATTTGAAAAATGGACCGTATTAAATAATATCCACGATTCAACATGCACTGATGAATAATAGAATAATAAAAAAAGGATTACCTGTTCCATTAATAATACTCTTATTTCACTTCGATATTGCTCTATGGGTATAAGGATTAATGGTTTACTATTAATTTTGTATATTTAATTGTATTCTTTATATGTCTTCACCAGTTCTAGTAGCATGTCTCTTTCATAATCTGTCATTGGTGGCATCTTCTTATCTTTCACGTCTTCACAATTATTTTACATTGAAATAATATTATATAATGCTGCAACAATCACTTAATGTCTGCCGATGTTCAATTGTTTCACTGATTTGAGACTGAAAAGATGGCTTTTAATGTGGCAATGCCTACTCTACTTCAGCTATTCATTAATTTAATTCGTTTAGAAGGCCATGATTGTGATTGCCAACATTCATAAAACATCGTCAAATCTCGTCTTACCGAAGTCAGTCAAAGTCTCATAAGTGTTGTCTAGGAATAGGACTTTTAACAAAGTTAAACTTTACTACGAAAGTCGACTTTGGGAAGTCTTCAGCCAAAGTCTCGTTTATGAATACGGCCCTCAGTAACCATTAAGTCATGTGTGATATCCCATGAGTCAAACAGTACTTTTTTTTTTCCATTATTTATTGAAAAATGTGCTTAAAACTGAGGGTGCAAAAATTGTTAGAGTGAAAAATTTGATGAAGAAAACCATGAAACATGGAGAACAGTAAGGATTGTCAGATGAAAATTCTACAGAAGAATCAAACCATTCTGAAGCTGTTGTGAAACTTCAATACCATCTTCATGCAACACAGATATCAGCTGATCCCAATAAACCAATAGTGAGACAGTAAAATAGATATTATCTTTCATTCAAAGTGTAATTACCAAAAGTTGCAAATGCTTCTAGTTTCACTTCAAATAACTGTACAGTGATAGAGAAAGTGGTACAATATAAGCTACAAGTATTTTCTCCATCAGAAATCATCAACTGATTGAATTATGGACATAACTAGGATCGTATGTTTTTAGTAATAATGATACGCACCAAATTTTCTATAATTACTTTCTTTGTCACATTTACCCTTCCAGATACAAAAAATACAAAAAAAAAAAAAAAACGCAAACAAACTCGCGAAATAATGCGAAATTTGGACCAATGTCCAAAATGTCAATAACGATGTATACTTACTTATGGCTTTTAAGGAACCCTTATTCCTTTGCTGTGGTCATGCCAGAGAATCAGTCATATTCCGAGGCTTATTGTAGGGATTCGTAACAAGCTGTTTTTTACGGTGATGGGTTGTTAGCCCTTCGCCCAACCCCCAAGCTGGAGGACCACCCCTTATCGGCTGTCCACGACTGCTTATTCAATATATTCGCAGCTACCCTCCACATCTGGAGGCCGTCTCCTCTATCCGCAACCTGAGGACCCACCATGCCGTGGTGATAGGGACCCACAATACATGGCAATAACGATGTATACCCCTTCTAATACAAAACTATGGAATAAACTCAAAAATTGTATTCAATACTGTTTAAAAAAATACATGTTTGAGACTTCTGTTTCAGTTACTTTGAATTGCTTGGTAACACGAATATTTCCATATTTTCTATACGAATATTGTATACACTCACTTTTACTATCTTTATGCCTGCAGAAAAAAGATCCATTTCTGTAGCTGACTGTAGCAAAAAAGAAGATCGAAGAATGGCATGCACCAAAGATTATATTTTGATGCAAAGAGGTTTTGGGAGACTAGTGAAGGACCACAATGAATTTGGTGTAAATAGGCAGTGTGGTTCCCTACATATAATGTAGAAATGTAGAAACATTGCTCCTAAAGTTTATAGGTTGGTATATTTTATATTTATAATTTTTTAGGTATATTATATATTCCATTGTTAATAATTTTTATATTAATATGTAATTTATTTTATTTGAGTATAATTATAGCATTTTTGGTTAAAATACCAATATTTTTAGTCTATTTATGATTACCTGAAGCTCATGGTGATGCTGATATGTGTAAGAAAAAAAAAGTAACAAAAAGGATTTATATTAAACATACATAATATAATTTAGTTAACTTATTTCACGAAATATATGTATTTTTTTCACATTCAGCAATTTATTGACAAAGTATCAAAACAAATATGTTTCCTGCCTTTTCAAATTTAGTTGAAATTCAAATAATAATGCACAAATATTGTTTGTGTCCATCTGTCAATACAACATTGCATGTTATCACTTAAAAAAGATTTTGGTGTTCTATGCTTCTTGTAGAAATTTGCATTGTATTGGCCTAGACGCTTGACGAATGGATTTTCACTAGAATTTGCACTTCACGAAATACCCACCGAATTGATCACTTATTTCGCGAAATATCCACTGAAATAGAGGCAGGTTTAACACCAAAATCACCCATTTTATTTCACCAAAACTAGACATACGGAATTTCAAACTTCTATAGTTTAGCAGCAACTTCTATAGTCTTAGAAAGATCTTCCTATACATTTTTTCAATTCAATGTAATTTGCAGTTGTCCATCATAACAATCAGTTGATGATATCTGACCTATATGTCTGCATAAAGTCTTTTCATAGCTAACCTGTGGATATACCTTGATGAGATTGCGTGTTTTCTTCTTTCCTGGATTGGCCTTGCGTTTTAGACGTGCCATACTAGTCGCCATATTTGTAGGCGATTGTGGTGGTAGTTTCTTCAGCTCTTCTAACATTTTCTCTGCTGCTCGTTTCTTAGACACCTGGATAATAATGTGGTAAGATAAAATTTGCAACAGAAGAGAATTTAAGAAACATATTACAAGTAGGCCTACATGAAAACTACCTGGATAATAATGTGGTAGATAAAATGTTGCAACAGAAGAGAATTTAAGAAACATATTACAAGTATATGTAACCCAAAAATAGCCAGAAGTGTCAAATTTTCAGTATTCTCATTTATCAGCAGTTTACCAAACATATTAAGGGTCCAGGGGAAGAACCTGCTAAGTCACATTTTACTGTTTTTACAGGAGAGCAAGTTAAAACTTTCAAGGTCCATTACATTCTATTGTCACTGCGGAATCATTCTTCAAATATTTCTGGCTTAATCAAGTTCTTACTCTGTATAATTAAACCACAGAAATCTTTACTGCCTGAGATATTACATGGCATCCAAAACAAAAAATTGATAATTTTGGACTTAACAGGTTTTTCCCCTGGACCCTTCATATGTATTTAGTATTTATTTAACCTGGTAGAGATAAGGCCATCAGGCCTTCTCTGCCCCTCTACCAGGGGATTACAACTATAATATGAACAATAAAATTACAATTAGTATTAAATTTACAATTACAACTACAATAAAAATCAAAGTACGAAAAGATTACCTGACTAATGAAAGCTAGATAATTTATCATAGAAGAACAAAGAACATTTTATATTTACTGAATTACAAGTTAAACCTAGAATAACAAAATTGTATAGCGATGAAGTTACTGGATATTGAAATATTTTGTGAC
Source organism: Periplaneta americana (assembly GCF_040183065.1). Taxonomy (NCBI): domain Eukaryota; kingdom Metazoa; phylum Arthropoda; class Insecta; order Blattodea; family Blattidae; genus Periplaneta; species Periplaneta americana. The sequence continues at coordinate 40,015,122 of NC_091118.1, read as the reverse complement.
AGAATAAGAGAACTATTTACAAGAAACCATGTCTGAGCGAGTCTCAATTACTGACCAAGTGCCTAGTAAGTTTGCGTTTGAATTCAATTTTATTTCGACAGTCCCTGATGCTAGCAGGTAGTGAATTCCAGAGTCTTGGCAGGGCCATTGTGAAAGAGGATGAGTATGAGGAGGTGCGATGGGATGGTATTGTTAGTATTGTTTCATGGCGAGAGCGTGTGTTCAGATTATGGTGGGAAGAAAGGTAAGTGAAGCGAGACGACAGGTACGAAGGAATAGAAGAGTTCAAGATTTCGAAGAGAAAGAGAAGTGAATGTAAATTTCTTTTGTTATCTAATTTAAACCAACCTATTGCTTCCAGGGATGGGATAATATGATCATATTTACGAACACTGCTTACAAAATGTACACACAAATTATGTCGTCTATCCTTTGATAGCTACATCAATACAGACCACAAAACGAGCACTAATGTCACTTTTGTTTTACTGTAACATTAATAGTGATGAGCTGATGAATAAAATATCATGAGAAATTCACTGATCTAATCCAAATTGTCACAATACTATTTGCTTTAACTGGGGTTGATGTAAGCCTATCATTTACAAATAATTCGTCATTGTTGGCGGAAGTAAACATTAATATGGTATGTGGTGCGTGATTACTTGTCTTCGTTATTATCTGTGAACTCCCCACTTAATTTTTACAACATATTCACAGCTCATTCAGTCACCCATATTCACAGCATGTGCAGAGTTCTATCTTGTATTGAACGTGATCTATGACTGTCGCATAGTTAATTTATTTTTAAATCCTAATCCCTTTTTAATTGTGTCTACAATTTTCACGTGCTTGTGTAATACAACTCAGATAAGAAAAAAGTTTTATATAATATTCTTATTGAATTTGTTATTCCAAGCAACTAGTTTGATTAATTGAATCGATTTTTATTGAAAGGTCACATGTCCACTTTTCTGACAAATTGAGTTACAACCACCATCATATTCTTCTTACTGTAGCACACTGCTGAAGAAAAGGCACAAGTATGTGCACTCTACCGAATGTTACAGTGTAAAGAAGTTTCCGTTTAGTATTGAAAGGACACATGTCCAGGACCTGTGACCCACCAATAAACTCTTTTCTTTTCCCGTCATTCTTTGCATGATGTACAATATAAAAATCTCATGATTCCATTCTTTGTTTACAACAGTTACAAAATGGCGAATAGTTGAATCATTAAGAAAAGAAGTGCCTAAAGATCAGAAAATATACTTTCAAATTTCACAGTATTCAGTGATGGTTTTTGATGCCAAGTCCCTGGGCACAGTGGTTGCATATGGATATATGATGAAGTAATGGCACACACATTCAAATTACTGCCCAGAGCTAATGTAATGACTTGAAGCTACTTGAAAGTAAAGCATATTAGAAAAAGTTCCAATAAATAAGAAAAAAATTGAAGATATCAGCAAAGTTATGCAGTATGTACTTCCTGAATATCTTCAATTTTATGAAGAAATTCTCCAATGGCCGATAGAAGAAAAAACAATGAAGATGACTGAAAACTTCAGAGAAATCATTTAATGAAGAAACTTAAAAGCTTTTATGCTTTTAAATTGCTTTATTTCAGAAATAAGACATAATGCCTTAGCAAAATAATGTTCTTAACAGTTAAATTCTTAAGTATTTATTAGTCAGTAATAGTTAAAACACATTTAAGAACATAAAAATTCATTTCATTATGTTTTATTTATTGTTTATTATTAAAAGGACACAAGTCCATCATAAATATTATTTTTTTACAGTTAAGTTTCATTGATGTTATCATTAGTTTATGAATGTAAATGTAACTTTACACCTTTGCCTTCAAATAAAAAATATCTGATTACACTACAAAGTACCATTAGCAAAATAAATAGATTTTTTGCTTCTCCTGTAAAATTGAAAAAATTTCAAAAATAATCTGTTCAATTAAAATATGTCCCAGTGAAACATACAGCAGAGTCCATATAGGCCCGTTTCTTCCTGATGCTTTCTCAATTCACTGCGAGCTAAAGTACTATCACCTTTACTTTTTAACTTCGCTCTAGAATATGCCATTAGGAAAATCCAAGATAACAGACAGGGTTTGGAATTGAATGGGTTATATCAGCTGCTTGCCTATGCAGATGAAGCGAATAAGTTAGGAGAAAATTCACAAACTATTAGGGAAAACACGGGAATTTCACTTGACGCAAGTAAAGAGACAGGTTTGGAAGTAAACCCCGAAAAGACAAAGTATATGATTATGTCTCGTGACCAGAACAGAGTACGAAATGGAAATACAAAATTGGAAATTTACTCTTTGAAGAGATAGAAAAATTCAAATATCTTGGAGCAACAGTAAGAAATATAAATGACACTTGAGAGGAAATTAAACGCAGAATAAATATGGGAAATGCCTAATATTATTCAGTTGAGAAGCTTTTGTTATTCAGTCTGCTCTCAAAAAAATCTGAAAGTTAGAATTTATAAAACAGTTATATTACCGGTAGTTCTGTATGGTTGTGAAACTGTTGTTGTTGTCTAGTGCCTTGCATCTGGCAATGAAGCCATTAGCAGATGTGAAACTTGAACTCTCACTTTGAGAGAGGAACAGAGGTTAAGAGTGTTTGAGAATAATGTGCTTAGGAAAATGTTTTATGCTAAGAGGGATGACATTACAGGAGAATGGAGAAAGTTACACAATGCAGAACTGCATGCATTGTATTCTTCATCTGACATAATTAGGAACATTAAATCCAGATGTTTAAGATGGGCACATATGGATGAATCCAGAAATGCATAGACTGTTAATTGGGAGGCCAGAGGGGAAAAAGAACTTTGGGGAGGCCGAGACGTAGATGAGAGGATAATATTAAAATGGATTTGAGGGAGGTGGGATGTTATGATAGAGACTGGATTAATCTTGCTCAGGATAGGAACCGATGGTGGGATTATGTGAGCCTGACAATGAATCTCCATGTTCTCTAAAAGCCATTTGTAAGCAAGTATGTGTAACACAAAAAGTACTGTAGCTGTAGGTATTGTGTATTTTGAACAGCAATTTCTTTATCCACTGGTTAGGAGAATATATGAGTGATAATTAAATCAACATACAATATTATAAAATTTAGCAAAATGAATAAGCTAAAAAAAAAAAAATAATAATAATAAAAAAAACACCTCTAACTTAGCCCTGTGTGTTTTACCGAAAATATTTCTCATCAATTATCCAAAAAATCACATTCCCCGAAATGCCTCCACCCCCTTTATTTCGAATAAACGGGGTTTTACTGTATGTGACCTGAAATGAACTGTGACAACGCTGAATGCTTGATCCCTTACGTTGCCCCTGGGTTATGAGTTCTAATTGGGTATAGTAGGATCGCTCTATGCATCCCCAGTTAAAGACAGAGGATATGCAAGCTGAGAGGTGGCCTTTTGAAGTAAGACGGTTCCCCCAACCTTTTCTGTCCACTCGGGGGTAGGGTAATCTCTGTTTCCGCTTTCTGAGGCAAACATAAATGTTGCCAATTCTCCCCTGAATGCTAACACTAACTGCAATCTTTCTTAATATCTTCAAACAATTCACAAGTATTTTTGCTCGCTGTTTGAAAGTCTTCTGTAATTTTATTATTATTATTATTATTATTATTATTATTATTATTATTATTATTATTATTATTATTTGTTTTGCGGAGTATATAGTAAATTACTTAGTTTTCTTACAACTCCAAGATAGCTATGATGGATGAACAGCAATGTTAAAGACATAATTAACTTTATGAGTCACAATAATATTACCATGCCCAACCCCATATCCATCAAGGGAGTTATGTTGCAGGAAATCAAATCAGCCAATATTAGTAAGAAACATGCAGTGATGGAGCTCGTAGCTTCATCTGGACACGAAGTGTTACGACTTCCTTTGTACCACTGTGTTCTAAATCCTTTGGAAATGTTAAATGTTATGTTTTATTTAACGACGCTAGCAACTGCCGAGGTTATATCAGCATCGCCGGTGTGCCAGAATTTTATCCTGCAGAAGTTCTTTTACATGCCAGTAAATCTACTGACATGAGCCTGTTGCATTTAAGCACACAAACGCCATCGACCTAGCCCGGGATCGAACCCGCAACCTCGGGCACAGAAGGCCAGCGCTGTACCAACTGCGCCAACCAGGTCGACCTTTGGAAATGATCTGGCATCAACTAAAGTCTTTGTTAGGAAAAACAATATTACTCCGACTTGAGTCTAGTGTGTTAACTTCTGCGTGATGGAGCTGCAACAATCGGTCCCCATAATTGGTCCTCCTGTGTTCAAGATGAAATTAAAACGGAACAGCTCAACAGTAACAGTCACCTAGAGACATTTGTGATTCATTTAGGAGAGAGTGATGACGAATAGAGGTAAGAGAAGCAAAATATTGTCATATTTTATTACATAACATTTCAGATTTCGTTGCGGATTTAGACACAAAACACAAATTGACAATATTCTTTCGGTATTATTATTATTATTATTATTATTATTATTATTATTATTATTGATATAAATACGAATTTAATATATTAGTTTGAAGAAGTTGACATATATTGGTTCTATAACGGATCTTTATACACACAGTAACTCAAAATTAACCATTCATTAATTCGTGATTGATTGAATGAAAGTACAATTTGTTGTATAGAAATAAATATACGATTGTTTTATACCCACGTGGCAAAGTCAATGTAAAATGTGACAACTGTGCACCTAGAAATTTCTGCACGCATCCCTTAACGACCGGGGTGGACTGTGCGGCAAAGTTCTAGTTTTCCTTTGAAAAATCCTACTATAAGTTGATGCCAAGTCTTCGCACGTGTATGATGCTCGCCCAAGCAGTGTCAATCACAACTTTATTTCTCACACACTATAATCTATAATTCCAGCTAGACAAGCCAGTACATGAACTTGGATTTCAAGCATGTTGAATAATTTCGAGGGAAAAATTGTTCCGGAGCTGGGTATCGAACCGGGACCTTTGGTTTAACGTACCAACGCTCTACCACTGAGCTACACGGGAACTCTAACCAACATCGATCCAATTTTTCCCTCCATATCCACAGACCTCAAAGTGGGCTGACAACCGTCAAGCAACCAACTTCGAGTGCACACTGTTTTCTGTTAACGAAAGTAACGTGTATTATGCAAATCAAGATTTCAGGTATAACTCCCTGTAAAGTTGATTTCAATAATTTCGAGGGAAAAATTGTTCCGGAGCCGGGTATCGAACCCGGGACCTTTGGTTTAATGTACCAACGCTCTACCACTGAGCTACCCGGGAACTCTAACCGACACCGATCCAATTTTTCCCTGGAAATTAAACCAAAGGTCCCGGGTTCGATACCCGGCTCCGGAACAATTTTTCCCTCGAAATTATTCAAATCAACTTTACAGGGAGTTATACCTGAAATCTTGATTTGCTTCAAGCATGTTGTTGTTGTTTTCTAATGCCAGGTGTTTGACAATAAAGTCATTTGACCTCTTAAATGGCAAGTTGTAGCCGATTTAAGTGAACACCATATTTTAACGTTTTGGTGGCTACTTCATTCACACACAACCCCCAGAAGGATTTCAAGCATTTAGAGACATGTTCCACCCATTCAGCCAATGGCGTACCTAGCAACATTCCACACGAATAATACATTTTTCTTAAGAGAAGAATTGCTAATGCATAGTTAGTACCATGGTCCTCAGAATATTACCTTCTTTCCATTGCCTTCACCAGTGGTCACCTTGTCGCCGACTGTGCATTTGGTGACAAAGGTTCTCATATGTGGAGGTCCTTTCTCACTAACCACTTCAAAATTCACTGGGAGATTGCGTTTCAGGGCAATCTCATGGACTAGTGAGATAGGAGATTTCAAATCTGCATTGGGGTCATTTTCCAGACCACAGGTAGTACCTACAACAAAGCAAAAGTCTTCTAAAACTTGCAGAAAGGTTACGTAAGCTGTGAAGCCAACTGTCCATTGTCTCCAACATTATTTAATTTGTACAGAGACAAAGTGGCCAGAGAATGGCAAAAGTGTACTCTGACCATGTGCACTCTTATACCACAGTCTAGTACATACAGTCGCGAAGCTTGATACGTAGTAAATATGCAAACATTAGGTAGTTGCTCACCACTAGGATCGCTAATATTGTCTCATTACAGGCAATGCAAAATAGTACCGTCACAGTGTATTATTTCTAGCACCCTCAAAACTCAAGCTTCGTGACTATATAGTAGACTGTGCTTATACCTTCAACCTCGCTTTAGAATGAACTGTAGGTAAATATATACGATATTAATTCGAAAGTGGTATTTGGAAAAATAAATAGAGAACACAGTAGTGGCTTTTACACTCATACATGACTGTCAGTCACTTCAACATCCCATCACAACACACAAGAAATTGTTCGAATGGGCTGTGAAAAATATTATTGACATCTCCTTCAAATTCTTTAGCAACGAGGATTGTCAAAAACAGCATGAGGAAACTAAACCACTATGTGGAACACTAACAATATATTCTTTTTTGTATTACTTGGTTATTTAGTGACATATCAACTACTAGGTTATTTAGCGTCGATGATAGTGATGATAGCAAGATGGTATTTGGTGAGATGAGACCGAAAATTCGCCATAGGTTACCTAACATTCGCCTTACAGTTGAATGAAACCTCAGAAAAAATTCAACCAGGTAATCAGCCCACATGGGGATCGAACCCATGCCAGATCACAACTTTGGAATGGCAGGCAAGCACCTTAGCCAACTGATCTACGCTGAAGACTAATACATTCTTCCATCCCCATTTAAACTAAAAAAGCAGTAATACAACAATAGTTTAATGCAGTAGAACCCAAACTTTTTTTATTTGGAGGGCAAATAGCTACAAGTATAGCCATATGTTATAACCAGGGAAAGGATTTATATGTAAATACATATTTACTTATAAAGCTAATATAATTTATATTTTGCATTATCTTTATGTTTCACAATGTGTAGGGTTGAAAAATCCTACTTTTATTTTCCATATTTTTCCATATTTTAGAGTTTAGTACATATTTTCGTTAATTTCCATATATTTTCCATATTTCATATAAAACAGTCCATATTATATTAGGTTTAACAATAAAACAAAACAAAATTCCATTAACTTTTAAAAATACATTTCAACAATAGAGATTTAAACACATGTTCAGTAATCCCTTTAACATCAGAGTTATTTGAAAATTAGCAGTCCTATCAACAATGGGAAAGTAAGTTACAAAACTGTATTAATTTAATTTAAAATTTTTAACAGACTTCAGTTGTGCAGCTCAACAGTTAAATGCCAGTCAGAGTACACATAGGTTCAGTTTTGTAAATCATACTATAAAGACGGTAAATATGCCAAAAGTACGTCATTCAGTCAATTTAAAATCAAAACTAACAAGTTACATTTCAGAATTTAAAGAAGATGGTTTATCAACTGACAATAAAATATTATTTTGTAATTTGTGTCAGTGTGCAGTATCATCTACACAAAAGTTCCTGGTGCAACAACACATTACAACTAGTAAACATCAGGCCAACAAACAACTAAATTCCAAGCAGAGACAATTGTTTTTAACACAACCAACAACATCGAATGTAAGATCTGAGTTTAACATCGACCTGTGCCGTTCTCTCATCTCTGCTGATATTCCTCTCTACAAACTAAAGAATAAGGTCTTCAGGGAATTCCTTGAAAAATATACTCAACATACAATCCCGGATGAGTCAACACTTAGGAAGACGTATGCTTCATCCATCTACGATGAGACAATACAGAAGATAAGAGATGAAATTAAAGATAGTTCAATTTGGGTTTCCATTGATGAGACTCCCGACAAAGAAGGTAGACTTGTTGGTAATGTAGTTATCGGTGTGTTAAGTGAACAATATTCTGAACGAATTCTTTTACATTGTGATGTTCTAGAAAAGTGCAATAACAAAACTATAGTTAAACTGTTCAACGAAGCTATGGGTATCCTGTGGCCAAAGGGTATTATGTACGATAATGTGTTATTCTTTATTAGCGATGCTGCCCCTTATATGGTCAAAGCTGGACAAGCATTATCTGTTGTATATCCTAAATTGACTCATTTTACTTGTGTGGCGCATGCATTTCATCGTGTGGCAGAAGTGGTCAGAGACAATTTCCCTAAAGTAGATTTGTTGATTTCATCAGTGAAAAAAGTATTTCTCAAAGCTCCCAGTAGAGTTAACGTGTTGAAAGAAATGTACCCTGAAATTCCATTGCCACCAAAGCCAATTTTAACTAGATGGGGTACATGGCTAGAAGCAGTTGAATATTATGCCGAACATATAGACTCTATTAACAATGTTCTCCTTGCATTGGACTCTGAAGATGCAGTCTCAATTGATACTGCGAAAACAGTTACCTGTGACATAAGTGTGAAGAATGACTTAGCTCACATTCAGCATACATTTTCATGCATCATAAAAACGCTCAAAAGTCTCCAAAATAGGCACCTTTCACTATCTGAAAGTTTTGAAATTATAAATAGTACTGTGGAACAACTGAATCGTGGTAGAGGTAAAGTTGCAGATGCAGTAAGAGCTAAGGTGGACACTGTACTTTCAAAAAACCCTGGATATGAAGAACTACAAAAGGTTGTTGCTGTGATGAGTGGTGAATCAACAGTGAAGATTAACTTGGACTTATCCCCAGCAGACATTGTGAAATTGAATTATGTACCAGTTACTTCTTGTGACGTCGAACGCTCTTTTAGTCAGTATAAATCTATCCTCAGAGACAATAGAAGAAGATTCACTTTTCAGCACTTGAAAGAAATGTTTGTAACCTATTGTTATGGTAACAGACAATAAAAATTGTGTTTTGTTGAAACTACATTGGAAGATAAGGTACGTCCATTATATTTTTTGTTTAGTTTGATTAAAATGTACCAATATTTAACGTACATAGTCATTTTTTTATAATTTTAAGTCCATATTTAATTCCATATTTTGGTAAAAATCCATATTTAATTCCATATTTTGGTAAAAATAACTACATATATATTTACATATTTCATATATTTTTAGTCCATATAAATCCGTTCCCTGGTTATAACATATCCTCCTGAGTCCTAAGAGTATATAGTATACTATACCATACTTAATTCATGATTATTATATAAGATGTATGTGCAGAGATCCGAAGTATAGTATAATATGCCTGCATTTGTGCCCTAACTGTAACCTGCAGAATTTTTTCAGCATTTTTCTTCATATTAGTGACTTTTTTTTTTTTTGAAGTGTAGAATTACATTGAACTTCAACAATAAAACAAATGTCTCAGGATCCAGGAGGACAATAAAGATAATTCCTCGAAACACAAATAGGTACAGTACGTAACAATAAAAAGAATGAAAAAATCATACCGAGATCAATAAAGCCACATTTCACAGTCGAGACAGTCTTGTTCAATACATAAACTCTAAAATTGCTAGTAATTTCATATACAATTTTTAAATTTTACAAGAACTAAGACGGGCCACATAAAAAGTCCTAGTGGGCCATAGTTGGGCGATCCTGTTTAATGCAAGAGATGTGTGCTAATGTACTCTCCTGAGATTGATTTTCACCTATCACTGCTTCGCTACTACAACACCCACGCAATGCAGCGGCTGCATAAATAATAATAATAATAATAATGATTTAACCTGGCAGAGTTAAGGCCATACGGCCTTCTCTAACACTCAACCAGGAGTAAAGACTGCATTACAAAAACACTACAAATTTACAAATTACACTACAATTTTACACACAAAACTGAATAAGATAATAATAATAAAATATAAACAACAAATAAGAAGAAATCAGACATAATATATAACATACAGAAAGAAAGAAAAAAGCATAATAATATGTGAACAGCAGGTCAAAATAAATGAGGCATACAAAAAAAAGACAATTATTCATAATAATAATAAAGTCTTGTTGGGTAAGTCAATTAATTTTATATGAACTTCTTAGAGTTCCAGCCTGAAATTTTGCGTACATACTAAAAATTAAATGGAGAATGCAACTATACTTTTTCATGTTTTAGAGTAACGAAATTCCTTAAATTAAAAATTTTAAAATACAATTACAATTTACACACAAACTGCTACATTTTATATATTCCAAAACCATATGTGTCGAAAGTATGTTTAATTAGGTTTAAAACAAGCCTAGAACGTGCTCCTACAACAATTAGAATATGAGGTATTAAAGCTTATGAGAAACAATGTGTAGACTTTTATAGAAATTTATATATTTTGTTAACTATTGAATTAAAGAGTTTGGGGACAATAAAAACAACTGTGTACGAGGCCTGTCTAAAAAGTATCCGACCTTTAGCCAGAAAAAAATAATTCAAATACTGACGGGGTTGGGACCCTAATCCCCTTCAAAGTAGGCCCCTTGTGCTTGCACACACTTAGCCCACCAATCCTTCCACTGCCGGAAACACTTCTGGAAGTCTTCTTTTGGAATGGTGTTCAGCTTCGTCGTCGCGTTCCACATTATCTCTTCTCTACTCTCAAAACGGGATCCTTTCAGTGGTGTCTTCAATTTTGGAAACAACCAGAAGTCGCAAGGAGCCAGGTCTGGAGAGTAGGGAGGTTGGCGAACGGTTGTAATTCCATGTTTGGCCAAGAAAGTGTGGATCAATTGGGATGAATGTGCGGGGGCGTTGTCGTGATGCAAGTGCCAGTTGTTCGCCGTCCACATGTCTGGTCTTTTGCGCCGAACCGCATCACGGAGTCGCCGGAGAACATCGTGATAGTACTCCTTTGTCACCGTTTGTCCTTCCGGTGCGTATTCGTGATGCACAATTCCACGGACATCAAAGAAAACAGTCAGCATCACCTTGATTTTGCTTCGCACTTGCCGCGCTTTCTTCGGCCTTGGAGACTCGGGATGCTTCCATTGCGACGACTGTCTTTTTGTTTCTGGGTTGTACCCATACACCCATGACTCATCTCCAGTTATCACGGTGTTCAGAAACCCAGGATCAGTGTTGGCAGTGTCCAGAAGGTCCTGTGCAACGTCACGACGGAGGTCTTTTTGTTCCGGGGACAACAACTTGGGCACGAATTTCGCAGCCACTCAGTTCATGTTCAAATCATCACGCAAAATTGCATGTGCAGAATCTTTACTCACTCCAACCTCTTCGGCAATCTCCCGCACGGTCAAACGAGAATCTGCCATCACCAAATTTCGCACCCTCTCAACAACAGCTGCACTCCGAGCACTTTGGGGCCTGCCACAACGCGCCTCACTCTCCGCTGATGTGCGGCCATCTTTGAATCGGTTGAACCACTCCTTAATTTGTGTTACACCGATCGCATCTTCCCCAAACACCTGCTGAATCTTACGAATTGTTTGACTTTGAGAATCACCAAGCTTTTGACAAAATTTGATGCAGTATCTTTGCTCAATTCATCTTACGAGAAAACTAAATCCGACAAACACTTAGAACAGCACCTTACTTGGCGAGCACCAGCCAGTGACTGGCACAAGCGAATGCGATGAAAAAATTTAAGCATGCGCATTACGGTTCCTCCTTCCACCGTGCACAGTGGCGCCGCCTTAGAATCACTACTTTGCGCGGGAAAATTTAAGGTCGGATACTTTTTAGACAGGCCTCGTATGTATTTTTACTCATAGAATGCCTAAAAAAAGTTCCATAAAAATTCGTGACATGAAGGTCATTTTTCTCTTTAAACTGTCTGAATTAACGTGGAAGGACTCATATTATAAGAATTAGCTATCCATATTAGCTGTACCTAAGAAGTTAAGGTTTAAGCCAAATACACTCAACAGCACAAAAAGCAAAAAGCAATTTTTTTATTTTTATCTTTTTGAAAACTTTTGTGGACAGTAACAGTCCTCCTGGGACTATTACCTGTATGCCTGATAATAATGATGATTTTTATTTTTTTGTGTTTAAGGTATTCATAGAAATGGATGTACGTTTGCGAGTATAAAACAACTGAATTGTTAATTAAACAAAATATCGGTAAAATGACGGTACAGTATTGTCACAATCTAGTATATACAGTCACGAAGCTTGAGTTGTTGAGGGTACTAGTAACAATAGACTGTGCCAGTACTATTTCGCATTATCTGTGATGAAGCAATAGTAGTGATCCTAGTGGTTAGCAACTAACTATCGATGCATATTCCCTATGTATTGAGTTCGTGACTGTAGGCCTATACAGGGTGTTTCAGAAATACTTTGACAAATCTTGTGAGCATGTTCCTCACAACAAAACAAGAAAAAAAGTTCATATAAACATATGTCCGGAAATCCTTAGTTGTTCATTTATTAATGAAAGAACATAATGAAACATATTTTAGATATTGTCAGTTTGGTAGCAATTGTTGCAATTTTAATCAATTCAGAAACTCATATCAATGAAAGTTTACGTTCAGCGCATTTTGAGGTATAATCCAACAACTTAACTTAAGTTTGTAACGGATAATAATTCAATTTGTTAGATAATAATCGAATGCTGTTATGAATACAAGTCTGCTGATGTACCCATTGTATTCTAGATGGCTATGTACTGCCAAGGAGACTTGTGTACTGCAGTCATTTGTCATTTGAACATTTGTTATGAGTTTCTGAATTGATTAAACTTGCAACACTTGCTACCAAGCTGACAATATCTAACATGTTTCATTATGTTCTTTCATTAATAACTAAAAATCTAAGGTTTTTCGGACATATGTTTATATGAACTTTTTTTTCTTGTTTTGGTGTGAGGAACATGCCCCCAAGGTTTGTCAAAGTATTTCTGAAACACCCTGTATATTGTGGTAAACAAAATATTTTCAATGGGTATGGTTACCAATAGTTAGCAAAGCATGTTGAGTGCACAATGTCATCTCACATTTTGACCATATAACTGACTTATACATTAATCTTTCCTCTTACCATTTTCTTGTATTACACCTTCAGTGTGATGCAGACTTTCTTCAGGCAATGGTAAAGATTTCAGCTGATGAAGAGCCTTAGAGGCAGCGTCATGTCTAGCTGCCTGAGCAGTCGGACCTTCACCCAGGAACTCACGTATTCCCACACGGAGAGAAACCAAGTACAACGGTGGCTGAAATCCACCAGGGCCTTTTCCATAGTGATGATACCTCTGCAGCAACAAAATAATAAATAATAATGGACTTAAAGTGTTAATAAATTTATTGTTTCATTTCTTGTTACATAAATATTTTCCCGTAATATTATTTGTAAGTTACCTCTTTTTTCTTTTTTTTTTTTTTAAATTACTGAAGGTAATGGAACTTAATTTATTTTCTAACTAGCCATACCCGTGCGCTCCGCTGCACCCGTTAGAAATAAATATAAAGTAATTACATAATCAAAATAGGACATTTGATCCAGGGAACATTCGTGTTTGATAGAAGGATAAATCGTTTAATATGTTACTTAATTTAAATTGTATTTAAATAATTAAAATACGGTCATTTTGGTCCAGATAGCAATCATTTGGTGCAATGACAATTCCTTTAACATGTTTCTTAATTGTTATTACCTGCAACCATAGTTTAATGAAGATTGACATATCATTTAGTTTTAATGTGTATACTTTATATTACTTGCTATATGTTTCAGAAGTTACTGTAATAACATTGTAGAATTATGTCCATCTAGAGAAACTACACTTTCCGATGGTGAAATAATAATTAAACAATTAATTAGCTTCCGATATTACTTCATACAATCACAGAAACATTCTCTGTAGGCTATGTTTTAGTTTTCGATTGTTGTTGTCCAAGGCCCCTTATAGACAGTCATTTGTTTTTATTTCAGTACAGAGCCTTAGATGGCGTTGTTATTGTAATTTTAAAACTCATTTATCTCATTAAATATCAGTCCTATCAAAATTTTGTATAGAATAAAACTTATCGGAAATTATTTTTAAAGAAATGTTTGTTATGTAACATTTTCCATGAAAATCAATAATAAGCGAGATATTTCGATTTATTTAATTCAGGCCCCCTTATAACCCCCCTTTTAAATAAAGTATTTTGAATGCCACATAGCCTAAAATCTAAGTTATAACGAACTTAATTTATATTCCAATTTTCATATAAATCGGTTCAGCCATTATCGCGTGAAAAGGTAACAAACATCCAGACAGACAGACAGACATACAAACAAAAATTTCAAAAAAACCGATTTTCGGTTTCAGGGTGGTTAATTATACATGTTAACGCCAATTATTTTTGGAAAATCGAAAATTACCAGAAAAATTTTGGCTACAGATTTATTATTAGTATAGATTTATTTTGCAGAAAATGTGTTGTTACCGTAATAAACTTTGTTGCATATAAAATTTCCTCTAGTTTTATGCAAAATGTTCAATGTCTTTTTCACAGAAATGAGGACAAAAATTTCTCAAGAGGAAGAAAGTAGGAAATTTCCCCTGACTTACCATCACTGCCTGAGAGATCGTCTCCATTTGGTGGTAATAATGAGAGATAAGATTTGATAAAGTAGAAGTTATATCGAGTGCACTTGGCTACAAAGGATTTCAGCATCAATTTATCTTCTATGAATAATTTCGCTCACTATCCTATCAGTCTAGAAATGTACAATGTGTATAGTACAGTCTCTCTGCGGTACAAATAAGTTGCTGCCACTCCTTTCCATAACAACTGTACTGAGTCTATATCTTTCAACTGATACCTAATTATGTGGCAAGTAAAGTAACACTGACAACAACATCATGTGCTGTCAGCATGAAGGAATCAGCCCAATTAACCTCAAGTCAGCCTAGATCAGTTTGTAATTGAAAGTCTGTTTCCGACAATGAAAATTAACTGCACTCAAGGATATAAATTCTGCCATATATTCCTGCCTAAGCACTTTAATTCATCCTCCCTAAGTAAAAAGTTATTCTGGGGGCATTAAAAGTTTCCAGGCTGGTAGGTTAAGTGTACCGAGAAACAGGGAGACTATATTGAAAAATAAATAATTATTTGTTAATGTATCAACTTAAATACAAACTTATTTAAAAGCTCCTTCATGAAGTAAGTCATCTCTTACTTTCTTGTTACTGCTATTCAATGTGAACATAATTTTTTTTTTTTCTGTGAGTGTGTGCTATTTTGTCAATGTTTGTACAAACTTTCAGTTTTGCCATACCTGCTAGAATAAGTTCCTCCAATAACTTTCAAGTATAATTCTAAAAGTGCAGTCTGTACAAAGCATATCCTTACCGAACTGTCATAAGTAGTGTAGACAGGACCCCGTGTGCCAACGTTGCGTCTATTTTGGTCGTAGTTTGGAAATCCACGCACCTTGTCAACATAACATAATGCAAAAACTAAGAAACTCGAAAATAAAAAAAATATATAAAAAAATAAACATAAATAAATTTTTTACTACAAACACTGAACATTCCAAAACAAACCATGCCAACTTAAATTAAACAATACCAGTCACATTTAATTGAATTCAGATCTCTTGAAGAAATCGCACAGAAATATTATACAAAAAAGATGCATACATATACGCACATTTGCACTTTTACAACACACATCCTGTACAGAATGAATCCTTAAGAAGGAACAGAATTTTCCTTTGCCATTTTGCATTATATAATTTTACTTGGTGGGTAATCCACTTTGATTGTAAAAACAATTTCCAACATCTCAGTAAATTCAATAACGCTTGCACTTACCGTACTTACCTGTATAATAGACGCACTTTCTTTTTCGATTTTTGTAAGAAAAAACTAGGGTGGGTCCTTTATGCCCAAAAAAGAAAAAAAAAAGTATTAAAGGTGCACCAGCTCGAACGCTGAAATAATCGATAAAATACATTACAATTAATGAGCCGCAATTAATTTATATATCGATTGCATCACACTTAAAACGATCGATAGTTAGCAGCAGTTGTATAAACAGATGATAGCTTGTAACAATGAATACAGTGACAATAAGACAAGACACTTTATTGTTATTATTAACACTAGCCTTACCTCATTCACTGTCATGTTCAGCATCACTCCTATTATTTGTCACAGTTTCACATTCCTCTATGCATCTATTACGCGAGGAATTTTTTTTTTATTCTAACGCGAAAAATTGGGGTGCATCCATTATGCGGGGGCGTCCAATATGCGGGTAAATATGATATTCTCTCCATTAGTGAGGGGAAAAGATGCCTGTTTCAAGCTCTGCTCTGTAAAATGCTCTACAAGCTACATCCTGCAGAACTCGGGCCTTATGGTGAAACACGCATCTGTGTTATCCACATGAACACAGCCGTATCTTACATGATTCTTTTGGAGCACATCTTTATTTCCGAAAATGTGCACTTAAATAAAACCAGAAATAACTTTTTTGGAAAATATGGTAGAACAATTCTGTTGAGATTAATTTTGTTTCCCATTTCGAAATTATTCACATAAAATTAACTCTGTAACTGCAAAAAAATTAAATAAATAAATAACTTATGGTCATTCTTTAAGGATTCTGAATGAAATGTGACTGGCATAAAATCAGGTTTAGAAAATAGATATAGAACCATTGTTAACTTCAAAGAAATAAAAAAATTGAACATACAAAAATACTACTCTATTATAAAAAAAAAAACACAGAAATATGAAGGAAAAGAAGAAACAATTCAGAAAAACTTACCTCTGTTCTCGTATCTGGTTGACTGATTTGAATAACATTTTAAAATGTGTAGAAGTGTTTTATGCAGACTGTAAACTGTATGGAATTTAAATAGCAGCAACATATATGAAAACAATGTTCGTCTTAGAATGATAAAGCAAGAAAGAAACAAAGAGAATGAATAAGCATACTACAAAGTCGCCATTTTTCCACCTTACAAAATTTTAGTAATTTAGAGCCTCCATTTTCTGATAATATTTATGGTTGTTTACGTACATATACCCTTAATCTGTTATTATCTCGACTGTGCGAATTCCAATTTCAAACATGTTTACGGTTATTGTTGTCTTACCAATTCTAAGAAAAGTACTGAAAATTTTAAGAAGTACAGACTTACTCAATATGTAGTACATGTGACTGGGATGTTCACAACACCCCGCGCGACTACTTAAGGGTTAAGACAGTAATGTCAAACTCGAGTTCAACTGTGATGAGAAGGTGAGAACTTCATAGACAAGGAAATGTTTAAATTATAACACTCACAAAGCTCAAGATTGTACAGTTTTACCTGGTTGTACATGCCACGGTAATTGAAGTTATGTCCTGGAGGGGCTGGTGGGGGCAGGTATGGGTTGTGAGGAGCCCCGCTGTGATTACCGTGATGGTGTGGCGTTTCCATGAAAGTGTATACAGCTGGTTCACCTCGCTTCATTGCCAGCGCATTCAGCTCAACAGTTGGAGTGATGTTGCCTGACAGACAGAACCTTCACATCAATGCATAACCCAGTAAATTTTCTTTAAAAAATTTCACTAAACACTACAATTCAATGTATGATCATAGCGCTGGCTGCAAATGTAGCTATGTCTATTATCATCAACTCTTCCTTCCTCAAAAGATTTTGATTCAATTTGTGTAATCAGTTCACATAGTCAGGGTTAGCTTGGTTGGTTTGGTCGATTTGATTTATTTTGGGGATTTGATTGGTTATGCTGATTTGTAGTTTCATTGAGTTTTGTTGAGTAGGCTAGTTTCATTGACTTATAATTTGGTCAGCTGATTAATTTCATTAGCTTCAGTAAACAAACTTGTAAAGACCTCATCAGCCAATTTCACCAACCATAATCAAAGCATCTTAATGTATTGCAAAGATTAAACAACTGTCACAGAGCTTAAATTTATGTCATCAACATTCGTAATTCATGACATTCATCAAACCAATGGTCAAATATGAAGATGAGACTTAAATCCATTATAAGAAGATCAATGTTTTTATTTTTATTTTATTGGGTTATTTTACGATGCTGTATCAACATCTAGGTTATTTACTGTCTGAATGAAATGAAGGTGATAATGCCGGTGAAATGAGTCCGGGGTCCAGCACCGAAAGTTACCCAGCATTTGCTCATATTGGGTTGAGGGAAAACCCCGGAAAAAACCTCAACCAGGTAACTTGCCCCGACCGGGATTCGAACCCTGGTTTCGCGGCCAGAAGCGCTGACTGTTACTCCACAGGTGTGGACAAGATCAATGTTAACAGTAACTAAATGTTATGTAAATGAGTAACTCAAATACACTGAATGAAAGCAAAAAGCATTATTGTAATCTAATATACGAATTTCATAAATATGTTTGTTAAAATGCCAAATAATTTTGATGCGCGCACACCTGCCTACCTGCATGCGCACACACACACACACACACATATTTGTTCAATGGCAGATCCCACAACTTGTCATTCGTGCTAACTCTATAAGCAGCTCATAGATGTCGCCACTGTTGTTAAGTGCAGATCACTTACAGGTAGTTCGTCAGAGACTATCCAGAGTGCACCACAGGCAGTGGATCCATAATACACTTGAATGGGTTATTTATGAAAGGGGCTACGTCATTATTTTGTGAAAATGAGTTTGTAATGTAATAACTGCTCTTTGGGTGTAGATACATTGATTTAGATATGAAGAGGATAAGTTTCACACTCTAAATGCTTTGTAGAATTTATGATACAATTTTTATTTCAGCCTTAAATTAAAAATTTCGGCTTATAAGCAATTTTTCTTTAATTGCTAACAATTTAGTATCCAAGACTTAGGCCCTTTCATAAATAGCCCTTTCACTTGTAATGAATGATGATGGAAATTTGTTGGATGTCAAAGGGAAACCAGAGTATGTAGAGAAATACCCTGTGTTGCCTAGACAACAGACTTGCCCAACACAAAAAATAAATTCAGGTTGGATCATTCGGGATTTGAGCCTGGGCCCCCTAGTCCAGCACAGTGCTTACAATAAGAAAATAAAAAGGAGGCACTAGACTAATATGGTAGGTGAAGAACTCAATCAAAAAGAAAAAGCCAAGGAGCGTACAGTTTGATCTAGAATTGAGAATGAAGATATACAAATGTACATAACAACTTTGTATCCATGACTCCCAATAGAACCTCGATTACCTATTTTAATGAACAGAACACACAGTGAACAGTCAATCAAAAGAAACTGATAATCCATATTATTAATCTTCTTCTTCTTCTTCTTCTTCTCCTTCTCTTTTGCACTTTTGGGTGACTTGCCCTAATGCAAACTGATCCTTCAATCTGCAACAGGATCTTCCCAAATCCCTCCTTTTTTTTGTGGTTGACAATATAGTGCTTATAAAGGTAACCATTACTCTGGCATTCTTAGAACATGTTCGTCCCATTTCAATTTACCATTTTGAATGTCGTGTCATTTGTTCAACTTTCCAGTGCAAATTTTCGCTTTTCATTCTACAGTATCTCTTATTATTAATTTTAATGGACTTAAATCATGACAAATTAAGATGCCTTAGAATAATTAGTCTCCCCCTCCCTCTCTCCCCACCTCCATCCCTAAATCACACATACTGTGGTTTTGGATCACCACCAATCCAAACTTCTCTGCAGAAAGAGGAATAAACTTTTTTCCAGATATGGCACAAACAAACACCTTTAACATAATTTAAAATTTGCTGCTTTGATTCCATCCCTTTCTCCTACCACCCCTCCCATAGTTTTGAAGGTTTTCCGAATGTGCAGTTGCATAAAAAGAAAATATGTAAAATGAATAATATGTTGTTGTTGTTTTCTAATGCCAGGCGTTTGACAATAAAGTCATTTGACCTCTTGCACTCCAATATTTTTCAAAGATATTATCATGGTCAGCCACTGAAGCACAGATTTTGAGGTGTTCCGAATCCATTTCTTGGTTTGAGTTGCACAATGGGCAGTTAGGGGACTGATATATTCCAATTCTATGCAGGTGTTTGGCCAAACAATCATGGCCTGTTGCCAATCTAAATGCAGCTGCAGACGATTTTCGTGGTAAATCGGGAATTAACTGTGGATTTTGATGCAGAGAGTTCCATCATTTTTTCCCTTGGGATTGAGTTATCAAATTTTGTTTCTTGAAGTCTAAGTATGTAGATTTAATAAATCTCTTCACAGAGTAATACGTAGATTTAGTAACAGGTCTGTAAGTAGCAGTGCTGCCCTTCTTTGCTAAAGCATCCGCATTCTCGTTTCCCAGGATTCCACAATGGGATGGTATTCATTGGAATACAATTCTTTTATTGAGTGATATTAATTGAGAGAGCATTTTAGTTATTTCTGCTGTTTAAAATGAATAATATAGTACCTATTTAAAAATCCAAAACTAAATTTTTATGTCTCAAATATTGTCCACTGTTTTGGTGTAATTGTGAGCATGCCTTACACTGAGATCAAATCCTTCTTGGGACAAGTTGCCTGGTGAGGTTTCTTCCAGGGTTTTCTCTCAACCCATTAAGAGCAAATGATGGGTAACTTTCAATGCCGGATCCTACACTCATTTCACCATCATTATCACTTTCATCTTCATCCAGCCTATGTACTTCCATACTCATGTCCTTCTATCATATAGGGCAAACAGAATCCGATCTAATGGGTGACCAAACCTCAGAAAAAATTCTTCTTTCTTCATAATCGCCAAAAAATAAACAATAATAAAAAATAAGGGGGGAAGGGGAGGAACTACAAATGCATACACGAAAACATGTGGTGTCAGTAGCCTATATAGTTACCAAACAATACGAAAAACTCTTTCCATTTTATTTAAACAGAAACACTTAAAACGAAGATTTAATGACCTAAAACTCCTGGCACAAAATTAAAGTGATATTAAAATGATTAAGTTATTTCAGGAAATCTTGTCTTTAAATACTTACTCTTCCCAAGACGAATATTCCGTTGTGTTTTAGGCGGAGGATGTTTGTATTGTGTATGTTCCAGAGCCTCACTGGCTGCTGAGTGCTGAGCTTTCTTGATACTTGCCCCCTCAGCCGAGTACTCCTCATCACCCAATTTCAATGTAACGGTGAACCGCTTCTTATGTGCTGGTCCCTGTTCATTGGTCAGGCGGTATTGATGCTGGATCTGCAAATAAGAAACCTATGTAATTCTCAGGTTTTTGAAAATACTAGTACCAATAACCAAATGTAACCTTTTCTAACTATATCAACATGCCAAAATTACAGGTAAAGTTATAATTATCCACAATGAAATAACCTCCAGAGGAATAATTACTGATGTGTGTAATTTAATACAAAATAATAATAAATTATTAAGTTTCGCAAAAAATTAAATTTACACAGCTCATAAACAACTTATGCAATTAGGAAATTGTAGTCAGAATATCATGTACAATGCGGTATATCACAAAAAAATATATGTAGGGAATAAAATACCTTAATGTATAAAATTACAATAAAATAGCCTACAAACAAGATGTAGCCTATTAGGAAATAGATGAACAAAAAATTCTCGTTCTGTTCTTGTTTTGCAACAAATTATCAAATAACCTTTCATTATACAAAATAATACCAAAACTTTCACTCAAAACAAATTCACAATCATGTTCAAAGTTCTGTTACCTATTAAATTTTATGTGTATGTTTAATGCAACTATTATGAATAATATATTAAATTCCTTCATTAAATATTATATTAGAATCAAGACCGTCTCATTAACCTCAATCTCAACACATTTATTTTCTTCGATAAGCAATTTGAAGCAAAAAAAAAATGCAGAAAATGGCTGTAGTTTTTGAAACCAACAATAAAAAAAAATTGCTGCACGTATGTCCCAACTTTTATTACTTTATTGTTTATATAGGGACTCTCAACTGATATAGACATGCAGCGACTTATCATGAATATAGTGTAATACTTACTAATGATTCATAAACTAAATCCAAATATGTAGATTCACATAAACTAGATCCAAATATGTTGATTCAAATTACTATGACTCAATTTTTAAAACTTAAAAAATTAGAATTTCACATGCAGTAATCATCTACATACACTTTGCAATTATTTCAAATGTATACTTCATTATGAAAAACAAATATAGGAAAACTAAAATTGAAATATATTTAAATTGTTATGTTCACGTTGGTTAAGCTACAATTCTACATTAAAAAAAAAAATTAAGTTATTTCTCTAATAATGAACTAGATTATTACCAGATCCCTTCCCTGAAAAGTATGCACTAATAGCTTCCCTCAAATTTCATATTCATGCACAGGTTTGTTGTTTAAAAGTGCCATATTTTGCGCCATTAACACAAGTCTGTAATTACACCATTTACCTTCCAGTCTTTATTATTGAACAACAATAACCGAAGAAATATTCAACAACAGATCCTCACACTTAAAACATCTCTCGTAATTGGCGTAATCCTGATTTAAATTTAACAATACATAAGATTTCTATTCTCTCTACTCAACAATGCACAAATAATACCACAATTGCTGTCTAAAATTATAAATATATCTTTCTATAGGGAAATAATGCATTACACTATTATGAAATTAAAATGAACGATACATTCATTCAACAAAGATAAGTATTTTTCTAGTTACTGGATACTATTTTTAACAAGGTAGTGTGAACTTCAAAACAATAATAGAACATTCCATTAGAAACGTATGTATAAACTGAAACTCGTATCTTACGTAACTGGCCATGTGTATTAAATTAGCAGGCCTTGATTTACTGCCAACTTATCATATATAATGCTTTGACAACATTTTAAAATTGAGCTGGACTGTCAGTTAAACAATAAAATTACATTGACGGGCACCATAATTTGTTCTGTTTATAGCAAAGTTAAAATCATTATGAATAAATTACGCACTAGTATATCCAAACTAGTACATTCAACATTTCTCATACCCAATTAAAAGATAATATAATAAAGCTATATATATATATATGGCCAAGTCTGATTTATTCTCTACAATGTGCTCCATTATCAAAGCTCAAACATAGTTTTTTGTTTGATATTGATAAACTGATAAGAAATGCTGTCAAGGAAATAACTGGATTGCCAATAGATAGCCCAGATAGTATGTTTTATAGTTTCAGGAAAGTTCGTGGTCTGGGCATTATGAAAGCTTCGTGGGAAGCATTCTTGTAATATATTAATGTATGCAACCTGTTAGATTCCATTGATGATCTCTTCTTGCGACTATAAGAAATTTCGCACAAGAAATAAGAGCCAGTATACAACACCTTGGTTTGCCTTCTGAGGAATAGCCTAATGTGCGAAATCTACAGAAGAAATTACGAAATGAAGAGTTTGAAAAACAGAAAAAACAACCACTGTGGTAAAGGTATTTCGCATTTTTCAGAATGATCATGATCAAATTCCTGGATTTCAACCAAGAAAAGCTTATCCACCTCTTAATGGACTAATGCTATAAAAATGAATTGTAATGTTATCATAGTACGTAGTGTCTCTGGTAGGAGCCATCATTGCAACGAGTACGAAACCTTCACTCATGTCCTTGGTTTCTACAGAAAAGGGGAACTGTTGCGGAACAATCGACATCACTGGGTTAGAAGCCGAATTGCTGAATGTCTTAAGAAGTCTGGAAGTTTGACATTTATGAAGAACTACATTGTATATCGTCCACTGGCTCCACCAAATGCACCAACATCATAGTAATTGATAACAATAAAAAAAATTAGCTTCATAATCGATCCGACTATCAGATTTGAGGGAGCAGGTGGTGCGTTGCTCCACAAGGTCGTCTGTGATGATGGTTGGCCTCCCACTGCACTCCTCGTCATGCACATTTTGGAGTCCTGGTCTTTGGTTTCTTCCGAGGTTTTCCACAGCCGTGGGACTGAAGCCGGATGGTGTATGGCGAGTCCTTTGCATCAACCCCTTTGATTAGATTACCCCCCTTTGATTTGATTACCTGGTTGGGTTTTTCCGAGGTTTTCCCCAAACCAAAAGGCAAATGCCGGGTAATATTTTGGCGAATTCTCGGACCTCACCTCATCTCACTACATCTCGCCAAAATATTGCAAAAAATTGCACAAAATTGTAAAAATTGTACAAAATTACTAAATTGTAAAACTATAAAAATTTGTAAAAACTGTAATTGTAATATTGTAAAATTCTGACTTGTTCCACATCTTAAAGCTTCATTGCTCATGTAAGACCTATGGAATAAAATAAATAAATGAATGAATGAATGAATTGTCTACAGCAGCAAAGCACCATCCGCTTGCTCATGACGTGAGGCCCATGGACCTGGCACAGTTGACAATTTCAATCGGCACTATGCCCTGTGCATTCAAAAACTTTATCACTTATCGCACTTCACACACGGTGGGAGCTGGAATAGGAGTGTCCATCTTCAACCAATTCAACAAAGCTACTGAGAGCACTCAGGAAGTTCCACTAGCGCATGCACCATGCCAGGACATTACTCTATCACAAACACACAGTCGCTTCGCGCAACATATGGTTTGCTAGCTGTGGGACGATTGGGAAATATTCTAATATTTTAGGAGGATGAAAGCTATGCTATTTACCCCTCAAATTTCAACTGCTTTCCCCCACCTCACCCCCATTGTTGCGCCACTGAACTCCATAGAAAAAAATCATTGGATGCCAAGTCTGGGGATCGTATGGAAACAGGGGAAGAGAGAGACCAGAAATTGGCATATTTTATGGGGTTTTACTTCAAACTGTCAGGATAAAAGGCTTGAAAAAATAGTTTGCACAGTTCACTCTGCAATAAATCAACATACAGTAGGTGGAGAGAGAAATTAACTCACCTTATTGAACCTTGCGAGCTCATTGACAAGACACATGGGAGTCTTCTCTTTTGTGTTTGCCAAAGTGGTGTTGGTGTTATTTACGTTGTTTGTCGTTGTGCCATTCAGCTGTGTTGCTGATTGTTGTTGCTGCTGCTGCTGTTGCTGTTGCTGCCTCTGGTGGCCTGGAGTGGCAGCTGTTTCACTCTCATTTGCTGTTACTCCGAGCAATGGTGATGCAATACCTATTTCAATACAGGGCTTTCATTTCAAAACTTCCTAGTCTAAGTAGCTATTTCAATCAAATTTAATTTAAACAAAAAACCCTCAACTAAAAAATTAAGGGGGAAGTTATAACAAGTGTTAATTGAATTTTAAGTTTCATCCCAACACTCCCCTTTGAAATTTCAAATGACACCCCTATACACTGTGTCCCGCTTAGTGGGATCGAGAAATAAATGCTCACCATTTAAAATCTGATAATGATATTGTTGTGATTTACATCTGACAAAATGCAGAAATTGTCCAAGTTTATGCAACAATGGTTTAAAAACAGCTACAAGTTCATATGCGCACCAATGTTTAACTCGGAAACAAGCCTGATGAGTAGAACATTTCGTCATTGGACCATTCTTCTTCGTCAAGGCGACAGTCACAGGGAAGGTGTATCTGGACGTGTTGCAGAACTTTTGTTGTTGACCAACTCCCCCTCAGGATCGGCTTTTCAGCATTGTGGGGCTCCACCCCATTACTATGAAGCAGTGCATGACTTCTTGGATGCAGACGTTCTCGATAATTTGATTAGAAGATGAGTCCCCTTGCTTGGCTAAGTGGTTACTTAAGTCACCCAACCTGACCTCCCTTTGACTTTTTTTGGGACTTTGTGAAGGATGTTGTGTACCAACGTAGTAGAATTGACACTTTAGAAGAAGTGAGGCAACGTATTACAAATGCAACTGCACTAGCCACTCCACAAATGTTATAGAACACTTGGCAGGAGGTGAGTACTGTTTAGATGTCTGCACGGTAACTCGAAGCGCACTCTCAGAGAGTTTTTACATCAAGTTATGTTATAAAACCATTATTTACACCTTAAATTATCACTTATTTTTCGATCTCTCTAAGCGGAACATGGTGTATTATGATATTTAAATTTGAAAGAGTATTCAGTTGTCTATACATCTCATTCACTTGTTTCAGATCTTTTGTTTTCTATCATCACCTAGCAATAGGATTGCCAGGTCTCCCATATTTTACGGATTTTCCCGCATTTTACCCTAGATCATATATGTAACATATGTCGGGGTCATAGGCTTTCAGGTTAACAACTTTTATCAGGTTTACTAGGCTGCCATCTAGTTGTTATATAAGGAGTCACGTCATAATACCCATTTGAATTGCATTAGCAACTGTGCTGCCATCTCGTGTTCGTTTACGGCGGACGGGTGGCGATCCTGGCAGTTGTTCTCTTCAAAGTGCTGCCGATTTTAACATAGCGAGGAGTTATCTGTTACATATATGATCTAGGATTTTACCCACATTTTCGCCAGTCTCCCATCTCACGTATTGATAATAGTTTCTCCTGTAATTTATTTCTTTAAATGGTAAATAAGAATAGTGCTATGATGCTATGGAAGTTATTCTAATTACATATTTTTAAGTTCAATCTACAATGACAAATTCTCATTAATTTGCAACCTGTTTTGTACGGGGAAATTTCAATTATTGTAAAAGTTTCTGAATGAATACAAAGCAAGTGGTATTAATAATGCTATGAGATTAATTTTACATTACTTTTGCGTTCAGTTATACTGTACTGAAGATCTATCTACCTTCGTAGTGTATCCAGCTATTGGCTGACAACACGTGTTCCACTATGTTTCACTATGAATTTCCTTTCCTTACAAGTGATGGGTAAGAAGCATGATGCTGTACTGAAGATAAAACATGTCGATTATGTCTTGATGGAAGATTTTAGTAATTATTTCCAAAATATCCCATATTTTCAGACTGAAAACTTGGCAACCCTACCTGGCAAGCTGAATTATTGATTAGAGCTAAAAAGAAGAAAACTATAAATAAAAGTTATTTTAAATTTTAAGAACCATTAATGACAAACACATAATAATTACTCGCACAGTAGGAACATTACAGCATGAAACCAGATATTTATTGAAAAGTCAAAGGCAGTCCGATGCTGTAAAACTGTACAATATTATTTTTTATAAAAGTCTTGTAATGTTTTTTGCTTCGTATCTTTACCCAATGCTAAAGCCTTCTCAATTACACTTTTTGTTGATGAAAGACATACAGCAAAAACCTGGTTTAATGTTCCCATTTTGTAAGAAATACCAGTAAACTGTTAAATCCCAGACGAATTACCATAAGAACAATGTAATTAATTCCCACTTTTATAAAAAACGGTTTAAGGAAAATCTCGCTTTTAAAGAATGCCATTTTTCTCTAATTTCCTCACTTCTAAATCTATCTCGTAAAGTCACTTCATCTCATCTGTGAACAGTTAATTCTGTGTTTATCATGTTACCGGAGAATGCAACATTCCCTTCTAAAAAGAAGGAGCTCGGTTAGAAATTACGTTGTGGTATCTAACTTTAACTTCTTTTCTCAAATATTTTCCAAAATTTCTTTTCGACATGCCATTTAATCTGTTATATTTTACTAAATTTGTCTGAACATCTTTTTGGTTTTCAAATCAAGATATATCACTTCTCAAGTAAACAAAATCTGTTACCTGTTCAATAATTTTGTTATTTATCAATATTTTAATTCTCGAAAGTTTTTTTCCAGTTATTGCCATTGACTTAGTTTTATCCTCTGAAAGTTTTATGTTGTAGTTTCTAAGAAAAGATTGCAGTTTAAAAACAGATCATTGCAAATCATCTTCACTTTCTGTCATCAATATTCGGTCATCTCCAAAATTAATGTTTGTAATACTGTGTTTCTATCAATGTATACTCTCTTGGGGGTCTTCATGATTTCCATTCTTTAATTATCTTGTCCAGGTACAAAATAAATAAAAATGGGGAGAGACCACAACCTTGTCTGAGCCACTGATTTACTTCAAAACCTTATATTTCCGTGATCTAATTTAATTTGTATTGTAGTTGTTTCTGAGCTGCTGCCAAGAAGTCAAAAGAAGAATAGCAATGGCAAAGGAAGCTTTTAATAGAAAAAGGAGCATCTTCTGCGGACCTCTGGAGAAAGATCTAAGGAAGACACTAGTGAAGTGCTTTGTGTGGAGTGTAGCAATGTATGGGAGCAGGAACGTGGACATTACGACGAAGTGAAGAGAAGCATTTGAAATGTGGATATGAAGAAAGATGGAGTGTGTGAAATGGACAACAGAATAAAAAACGAAGCTGTGTTGGAAAGACTGGGTGAAGAAAGAATGATGCTGAAACTGATCAGAAAGAGGAAGATGAATTGGTTGAGAAGAAACTGTCTTTTGAAGGATGCACTGGAAGGAATGGTGAACGGGAGAAGAGTTCGCGGCAGAAGAAGAAATCAATGATAGATGACATTAAGATATATGGATCATATGAGAAGACAAAGTGGAAGGCAGAAAATAAGAAAGACGGGAGAATGTTGGGTTTGCAATGAAACACCTGCCCATGGGCAAAACACTATGAATGAATGACTAGTTGTTTCATAAAGATTTTTTATGGCATTTATTAAATAGTAACAGCAAGAGTAAATAGCAAAATCCTATTTTGTAAGCCAACTTTAACAGCTGGAGAGACTGTGTTGACCGTATATTACTCTCATACTGGTAGGATGATCGTTAACCTTTCCTAAAGCATGTGAACGCAAGGCCAGAGCAGTTAGTATGTCAGTACCGACCCTCCATGGAATGTCAGACCATGGATTTAATTTAATTTAAGCTATTTACAATGAAAATACTTACCTGAAACACCATTTTTTGCATTGCTGTTAGTTTGAGTAATTGGTGCAGCTGCTGCCACGACAGGAGCAGTTGGCATAGACACCAACACACCTGAAACAGAGAAAGATGAACACTGCTTACACTACAATTTCAAATTTTCCATAACAGCAAGATGCAAACACATTTGCAAGTAGATGTGCATGGGACACGATTTTGGGAAAAACCACTTCCATTTAGTTTCGAGGGCGAAGTCCAAAACCATTGCTCATTGAATTTTCTGTTCCATCCTCCACCACTGCTTTTGAATTTGAAATTCCACCCCCTATCTTCAAGCACATAACTTTAAAGGAGATGATAAAACCTTAACTAGCTACCAACAGTCTACTTTTTTTCTGAGATAGAGCTAGAAACGTGTAATTTAATAAATTAAACGATTGATAAAATTGCAAACTTACTAGTGTTAATTACAAAGCACGTGTGGCTTACAGCTGTTTCGGTGTATACTATACACCATCATCAGAGCCTATTAGATCCTGGCGTCATCTAGATACTGCTGCCTGTTGTAGGGGTGTGTTTGCGTGTTGAAAAGTGGAGTCAAATAGTGAGTGTGTTCTGAAATTGATCTGTGTGTTGAGAATTTGATCAGGGTGTGTTTTAATATGTCTGTATATTTCGTATTGTGTTGAGAACACACTAGAACAATACGAAATATACACACACACTACAACACATCAAATTCTCAACACACAGATCAATTTCAGAACACACTATTTGACTCCACTTTTCAACACACAAACACACCCCTACAACAGGCAGTGATATCTAGATGACTCCAGGATCTAATAGGCTCTGATGATGGTGTACAGTATACACCGAAACAGCTGTAAGCCATACGTGCTTATATACTTAATAATAAGTTTGCCATTTTAGCAATCATTTGTATTTAAGTGTTAAAAATAGTGTATGCAAGATTCAAGATGGATAATAAATTAAAGTTTAGTTGATATTAGACAGTATCATGAAATACTGCGTTATTAGATTATTGTGCGTACTAGAAAATAAATCTGTTGTTTATGCAGAGATTAATTTTTTTTTGTCCTACAGATCATTAAATGAAAAGAACCAAAGGAGAAAGATTCGATCCGGTGTGGTGGGTTGAACTTTGGCGTACAAAATCATATTTTTTTCCCACGTATAAGCTACTATTTTCTAACAATAACCTCAAATTATTATCAAAATATATGTGTACATAAAGAGAAAAGCTTCGGTATATCAATTTATCACCATGGAGGATAAGGGGCTCATAAATTAAATAATCCTAGACAAAGGCTAATAAAAAACCAACTGAATAACAATGGTTCTTTAATAATGGAGAATAAGGGGCCAATTAATTAAATAATCACAAAGGCTAATAAAAAATAACTGAATAACAACGGTTCTTGAATTATGGAGAATAAGGGAACCATGAATTAAATAATCATAGAAAAAGACTAATAAAAAATAAATGAATAACAACGATTCTTGAATGGCCCCCAAAATCTGCTTATCTCAACCTGTTAGGTTTTTCTCGTGGAGCAATTTCAAGTGAAGGGTTTACCAGGACCGACCATCAGATCTGGGAGAGTCAAAATGAAGAATAAGAGATGAGATACGACAGATCAACCGAACAGTGTTGCTGAAAACAAACAGTTTCTGATACAGACTTATGTATTGTTTGGCAGTGAATGGGGACCATTCTGAACACAGTCTGTAAACTGATATCAATGTAACACAATTAGAACACAGTTACATTGTTTTTAATGGTTTTTCTTTCTTTAAATTCCATGCCTTGTTTTAATATTGTAGTTAAATTTTATTTCACTGTGTAAATCCATTTTCTACGCCATCAATGTGTTTATAATTCAAAAGAAAATATTTTTGTATTGTGTATGTTCTGAGATCTGAGGAATCCAAAAATGAAAAAATAAGTAGGTACACAGTACCATTTACAAAAACAAACTGTTGGTACATCCTTTATAAATAAAAACATGTCCAAAATATTCCATTTTTTCACTTCCCTGTAACTTTTTATAAAATTAAAAATAGAAAAGTTACAAGCACTAATTCATTCTTTTCACTCACCTTGTATTTTCCAATCTCTTACATAACTGTTACATCAGCATTATGCGTATAATTGAAAAAGTGAACAATTAGCACATGAAACATTCCCACTTCCACAATGTCGTGTGAGAATTTTGGCTCTACACTAGACACTGAGTGACTCCCTGATACTGTCAGAATAAAGTATGGTCACCACTTGCAACAATACAAGACAAACACAAGACGAACTCTCTCAAAGTTCCTATGGAAAATAAATTAATATTCATAACAGAATTTGTAGACACAAACTCTATCACTTAACAGCACAAAAATCAGCAGCTAATGATCCAAAAATTCATTAACTTTGAATTGAATTTGAAGCACATTCAGAAAGTTGTGAATGGATGAAATGAAAACATTTTCATTCATTACTTAATTATTGCAATATTACACATGCTGGCAGCTTCTTGTCCACATATTTGCCTTCTATATTGAAGCATAATATTGGAGCAGAAGTTTTTCGTACTCTTTCATCAGAGCAATCTATCATCAATGTCATGACATCATCATCACGGTTGATCATGACAGATCATGTCACCAACACCATGATCTTGCTCTCACAAGGAGAGAACCCACTTTTGGTGTCACTAAATTTGATGATTCTCTTTCAGATGGAAATTAATGTAATACAGCAAAGCTGAATTATACAACATTTAAAGGTTGATTAGTTACTTACAACAAAGGAAGAGGTCTGCTGCCATTTGCTTAATGTACTTACCTTCCTTTCATGCTTGTAAGGTAGCCGTGGTATCTCTGTGTGTAGATGCAAGGCTGGTAATGTTGAGGTCGTGAGTTCGAGACCTGTTTAGTTAATACTGTTATTTGCTATTAAATTATTTTACGATTATTGTCTTGATTTATACAAGGCGCGTCCATAAAGTAACTTTCCCACTCGTCCCACAGCTAGCAAACCATATGCTGCGTGAAGCGACTGCGTGTACGTGATAGAGTAATGTCCTGGCATGGCGCATGCGCTAGCAGAACTTCCCGAGTGCTCTCCAGTAGCTTCGTTGCATTGGTTGACGAACGCTCCTATTCCGGCTCCCACCACGTGTGAAGTGCGATCAGTGATAAAGTTTTTGAATGCACAGGGCATAGCGCCGATTGAAATTTATCGTCAGCTGTGCCAGGTCTATAAGCAAGCAGATGGTGCATTGCTTCACAAGGTAGTATGTGATGATGGTTGGCCTCCCACGGCACTCCTCGTCATGCACATTTTGGCATCCTGCTGAAAATTGTCTACAGCAGCAATGCACCATCTGCTGGCTCATGACATTAGGCCCATAGACCTGGCACAGCTGACGAATTTCAATCAGCGCCATGCCCTGTGCATTCAAACAATTCATTAATGATCGCACTTCACGTGGCAGGAGCTGGAATAGGAACATCCATCTTCAACCAATGCCACGAAGCTACGGAGAGCACTCGGGAAGTTCCGCTAGCGCATGCAACATGCCAGGACATTACTCTATCACGTACACGCAGTCGCTTCACGCAACATATGGTTTGCTAGCTGTGAGACGAGCGGGAAAGTTACTTTATGGACGCGCCTCGTATATGAATGTGTTTGTTGTGTGTTTAGAAAACAAGATGAAGAGAGTCAATACTTCTATCTTTAAGATAACTTGCATGTGAACACATGGAAAAAATCATCATACATTTGCTAATGTTTGAACTCAGATGGACAGAAACTGCAGTCATAATTTGATACAATTTTTACAGCATTATAATGAATCATTTATGAATATTTTAAGATGTGAGACATTACTTTAGTTCATTTTTACTCACTATTACGCACTACATGAAAAAATAAATTTGCAAACGAGGATGAATGCATGTATCTCAAAACAAATTACCTAAAAGCTTGATTTTCTTGCTGATATTTCTGAATAAAATTAATATCTTTACACTACACTATCGTAATAGTGTTTCTGTTAATAGTTATGTTGAAAAAAATATTTTATTATCCAAAATCACTCCAATTACAACTTGTAATTCCTGTAAAAATACTTTAAATCCTTACATCAATATCATAACGTACTGATATTTGAGTTCTGAAAGCCAACACAAAATTACATAATTTATTTTTTGAGATGTGTGCAAAGATACTCGTAGACATAAATTTATAATTTTTTTACTTAGCACATAATAGTGAATACAAAAAGATCTACAGTTAAGTCTCACATCTTAAAATATTCATAAATGATCCATTATAATGCTGTAAAAATTGTATCAAATTATGACTCAAGTTTCTGCCCATCTGAAGTTCAAATATCAGCAAATGTATGATGATTTTTTTCCATGTGTTCACATGCAAGTTATCTTAAAAAAAGAAGTAATGACTCTCATCTTGTTTTCTAAACATACAACAAACACATTCATATATAAATCAAAACATTAATCATAGAATAATTTAATAGCAAATAAAAGTATTAACTAAACAGGTCTCGAACTCACGACCTCAACATTACCAGTCTTGCATCTACACACTGAGATACCACGGCTACCTTACAAGCATGAAAGGAAGGTAAGTACATTAAGCAAATGGCAGCAGATCTCCACCTTTGTTGTAAGTAACTAATCAACCTTAGAATGTAGGCTTTCACGGCTAGAGGGCTGTGGTCTGTCGGTGTTACAACCAAACATTTCGTCCACTACTCTGGTGGACATCTTCAGTGGCGTGGTACACGTGTGCAGAGAGATCTGCTGTGTGTATCAGGAACTGGCATTGAGACTGGTAGCACGTCGATATTTAAGGTGTGGGACTGTTGTTGCTTGTTCTTGTCGCTGCGGTCCGCACCAGTGGCTTCGGTGTTCTGATTGTTTGTCATAGTGTCTAATTGTCGGAGAAAGGATTTGATGTGTGTGCTTCTGAGGGCTGGATACCAAGCTTTGTTGACTTTGAGTCCTTCCTCCTTACGGTTAAAGTTGTTTTTGTGTTTATGAATTTCAATAGCTTCCCGATGTAACCTGGCATAAAAGTGTGGCGTACTGCTTAGGATGTCAGTGTCCTGGAACCTGATGTTGTGATCCCCATCATTAAAAGCATGCTCGGCTACGGCTGACTTGTCCACGTGACCTAGACGGCAGTTCCTTCTATGCTCGATGATTTGGGTCTTGAAGCTACGCTGTGTTGTACCTATATACACTGACAGTACAACACAGCGTAGCTTCAAGACCCAAATCACCGAGCATGGAAGGAACTGCCGTCTAGGTCACATGGACAAGTCGGCCGTAGCCGAGCATGCTTTTAATGATGGGGATCACAACATCAGGTTCCAGGATACCGACATCCTAAGCAGTACGCCACACTTTTATGCCAGGTTACATCGGGAAGCTATTGAAATTCATAAACACAAAAACAACTTTAACCGTAAGGAGGAAGGACTCAAGGTCAACAAAGCTTGGCATCCGGCCCTCAGAAGCACACACATCAAATCCTTTCTCC
Source organism: Periplaneta americana (assembly GCF_040183065.1). Taxonomy (NCBI): domain Eukaryota; kingdom Metazoa; phylum Arthropoda; class Insecta; order Blattodea; family Blattidae; genus Periplaneta; species Periplaneta americana. The sequence goes on along the minus strand of NC_091118.1, from coordinate 39,980,798 downwards.
GACAATTAGACACTATGACAAACAATCAGAACATCGAAGCCACTGGTGCGGACCGCAGCGACAAGAACAAGCAACAACAGTCCCACACCTTAAATATCGACGTGCTACCAGTCTCAATGCCAGTTCCTGATACACACAGCAGATCTCTCCGCACACGTGTACCACGCCACTGAAGATGTCCACCGGAGTAGTGGACGAAACATTTGGTTGTAACACCGACACACCGCGGCCCTCTAGCCCAGAAAATACGCATCCTAACTAATCAACCTTTAAATGTTGTGTAATTCAGCTTTGCTGTATTACATTAACTTTCATCTGAAAGAGAATCATCAAATTTAGTGACTCCAAAAGTGTGTTCTCTCCTTGTGAGAGCAAGATCATGGTGTCAGTAACATGATCTGTGATTATGAACAGTGATGATTTGGAGACAGTTGTGAAGGACTGTGTCAAAACACTGGTGATGACAGACTGCTATGATAAAAGAATACAAAAACTCCAATATGACTATGTTTCGATATAGGAGGTGAATATGTGTGGAAGTAGCTGACAGAATGTGTAGCACTGTAATGATGAAGTGGTTCTGAAAAAGTCATTTAATTCATTCCCACTAAATGAAGAAAATATCTTCCTGAACACACTTCACACTTTGTTCATTAAATTTAACTATCTCCTATATTTATACACTAAGAATCTGATCTAAGTGGTGATATACATGGGATTTATAGGCACTAAAAGCTAAGAATGTTAGAGTATACTAGAGTGAAAGTGGTGTCCATTGGGAGGGTATTCTAAGCCTGGTTAACATATCTTCGATATCTAATAATAGATTAATGAGTCACACGGACTGAGTCTTGTAAACTGAGTGCTGACTTGTAACTTAATGGTACCAAAAGAAAATACAGACAATATATTGCTAATGGTCTTAATTGTCACATACAAGTCAGTGAGCAGTTTACAAAATGCATGTTGCAGTACACAGGACTCATTTACCTACTGCCATATTTCGGAGATTCGTGAATCATGCCTAGAAACTCTCCCATCTGACATCACATCCACCCTAGTACACTCGGTGGTATGCTTAGCTTTTAGTGCATATAAATAAGATGTCTACAAGTGACAAAAAAAATAACTGACAAGCTTACACTTTCTTACAAATTCAACAGAACTACCAGTGCAATTGCTACAAGAAAATATTACCTCCCTATCATTGAAATATGTGCAACACTTCTCAAGAACACTAAATGAGCTTATTTTAAAGCATGCATAAATTGCATACTGCCTTATTGTAATGCTAACAGCATGTGTCTTAAAATTAAAAACGCACTTCCTGTAAAGAAAATAATAATATTTACAAATCCTTAGAGCTTTTTTTTTTTACAAGTACATCAATGGTAACTTATAAATAGGTTACATGTTTATCATCTAATCTTCAGAACACTAATTCTTAAAAAAAAATATGTTCCTTATGTAACACTTATAAAATTTCTTTTGGGAATAAGTAAGCTACTGACAAAGATGAGGAGGAGGAGGAGGAGGAAGAGGTAAAAGAAGAAATGAGAATGATGTACGTGCACATGAAAATGTAGGTGTCAGGAATTAGCACACTACCACAGAAGATGTACAAAAGGTGTGAAATAAGACAAGAGTGATGACAAAAAAAAAATATATTTGTAAAACTCAAATCAAACATCTAGAAGCTCTGAACCTCCCAATGATGATAATCGTGAGAAGGTATTAAAAATATTGTATGTCTGCATATGAAGGGTGTCTGAGGAAAAACAGATTATCACAAAACATCATATTGAGAAAAACATGTTTTAATATCTGAATACTCCTGGTCTTTAATCAGTGTAGCAAATGTTTAACTTCACCCTAAATGGAAATTTCCACTTTTAAATTTTTTGTGATTGGACAGATCTGTAGTCTCAGTTGCCACCTATAGAATGGTATAATAGTACATTATGCAACGAGCCTATAATGGTAGTAATTAAGTCGCGAGTATGTTTATGAAACGAGCGCAAGCGAGTTTCATAATTTTCATATGAGCATCTTAATTACCATTATAGTCAAGTTTCATACGACTTTTTATGCTCGACCATATTTCTAACTTGAAATTATTCAGAAGTATTCATTTTATTCTTATGTGACTGAAGAGCGGAAGTGACCTTGTGCATAGCTCGTAAATTGTGAGATGAGAGCAGACGCGAAAGTATTGATTTTTTCCGAGGAACAGATGTCCACATTGACCTGATATAATCTAGAGAGTAAACTAAATATTAATATTGATATAACATTGAAATTAAATTAGACATTGAAAAACGAGATGACAAATTAAATTTATTTGAATATTATTTACAATTAACGCTAATTATTATAGTAACAGAACATAACCTTCTGCGACAGTATTGGATTTCCAGCCCCCGTGACTTTTCGCTAATTGTCTTTCGATTGCATATCCGAGATAATCGATACTTGCGGTTTTATAATGGTACAATCAGTACAATGGAGATTTCTCATTGGCTGAACAACTGAATTATAATGAATAGGTGTACTTTAATGAGGTGCATTAAAGGGCTACTACCAGGTGTATAATTACTACATTCCGGCATGGTCGAGCATAAATAAAAATAAATAATCATTTACATTCTTTATAAAATGTAATTTGTCTTGTAGCCTAAATTGTTTGTTGCATTTCCAATAAATTTTTCAATTATAGCCTACCTAACTAGGGTTTCTATTACAGAAAAAACTGAATGAAATATAAATATTCGTTTAAAATTGATTAGGAGGCCAATTATTAAACCCTGGTTGGGACGGCTATCAAATATTTATCCATAAAATCATTAAAAATGGATATCGCCTGTTTTCCTCTGACACCATTCACATACAGTAGAGTTTCAATAAGATTATCATTAATTCGTTTCACAAAACTGTGATGTCTATCAAAACAATGATATCTGAATCATTTATACTCATGTTAGTGACAATTCGTTATGAAATTAAAACCTTGTATAGGCCTAAATATATAAATTACATAATGGCCATCAAAAGCTTATCATAAACAGAATTTTTTATTTTAATTACATAGTATTACTAATGTATTAATGATGCATGATGAATATTTTCGGCTACATAGAGTCATTTTCAGATCAAATAACCTTCATGAGCTTTATAAATACATTGATGAAATATAATCAGAAAGAGATCTGGATGCAAGTATATAAATACAAATGAATTATATTAGACATTAATCAAATACTATAAATAAGTTAACAGTTAAAACATATGGTTTAAAATTTACATACACAGAATTATCAAATTATAAAATAACGTAAGACATATCCAATTCAAGAGTCAAATGTAATATGTACGTAGTTACATACATAGGATAAGCATAAAGGGTACAATGTCTTCATAAACAGGAGTGTTTGTCACACTATTCATGTCAGTATGAGAAACATTCCTGGACAAATTAGAATGCCCAAAAGCTTAATTCAGGTGATACCAACTAATGTCATGGTGTACAAGCATAATAATATGCTACAGCGGTTATCTCTGCCAAAGAGTACTCATTAGCTTTAGTTTTCATCTGCACTGATAAGATTATCTTGGACCATCCATTTTGTACAGCAAGTATTTCATGTATCAAAAGAATGTTCAGTAGATGGTTGTAAATGTTTTGCCCAGGAAGTATTAGCAATATATAAATATATATATATATATATATATATATATATATATAAATCTTGTATTGAGTACTTGGAGAAATAAAAGTACTTTTGCACGACTTTTTGTGGGGGGAGGGGGTAGTTGCTGCAGTTTAACAAATATCCTGTGTTTCCCACTTTTCATGAACTATATCCTTGCTCAAGGAAACATGAAACAGAGAGACACTGACTGTGAGATTCATCACTTGTTTGACCTGTATCAAGAACTGAAAGCATCTGTATGTGTCCAGAGTGACAATTTCTTTTTGGGGGAAATGGATTTTTAGTTGTTGTTGTTTTCTAATGCCAGGCGTTTGACAATAAAGTCATTTGACCTCTTGCACTCCAATATTTTTCAAAGATATTATCATGACCAGCCACTGAAGCACAGATTTTGAGGTGTTCCGAATCCATTTCTTGGTTTGAGTTGCACAATGGGCAGTTAGGGGACTGATATATTCCAATTCTATGCAGGTGTTCGGATTTTTAGTGGACTGAATTCTCCCCCCCCCCCAATTTAAGAATGGGGACTGTTTATGAAAGTTTGTTAATTTTATTTGTCATTGTCTGCCTCCAATTCAAGTGAAGAAAGAATGTTTTCAATGATGGAGATGTAATGATCAGATGAAACAGATTGTTACCCACTTCTGTGAAAGGAATACTTTTTGTACAATACAACTTTAAAAACATGTGTATATTTTCATAACTATAAAAAATCCAAATCCTCTTTAAAGAAATTTCAGCAAAACGAAAATATCTAACCTAAGACAGGAACTGGATGGTTTGTAAAAAATTAAAACACTGACATTAATATTGTTCCTGAAATTGTTATCTATATACTTAAATTACTATCTAACATGAAACTTAACTGTATATCCAAGGAGACAAGCGGATATAGTTGCTCTTAATAGACAAAAGAAAAAGAAGAAGGCAGTAATATTGGACACTACTGTACGGTTCGAAAAGGATGTACCTCAAGCATTAGCGGTTGGTCAAGAAAAACAAGTCATTTACCGCCCATGTGTTCCTCATTTCAGTGAGAGATATAATGCAATTGATTACACATGGGAGGTGAGGGGTTTGCTTTTTGGTGCCTGCGGATTGGCGAATAAATATACTATTGACATTTTAAAACAATATGATATGACATCCCAAGATATTAAAAATATTTGTTTAAATATCTTAAAGAAATCCATAGGCATTTTACATAATAATTTATATAATGTTTAATTTTTTAAACTTTCTAAATTGCATATTGTACTATGATTGCTACTTGCTGTATTGATTTTTCTCTCTATTCCATATATACATTTTAATTGTTTTCTGGACCTATATGGTTACCTGTTATGACAGGCGGATATAAAATAAATATATTTTTGGACAATTCTAGAAAATATCACACATATAAGACTCGTGACTAGCAGATTATCATCATTATATATAGGATATATATTTTTTAAATTTTACATTCAGAATTGAGATATACCATCAGAAGAACAAAGCAGCATTTTAAATGTACAAAATAATACCATAACATGAGGACATTTTTTTAAATTAATCCCTTTCCACATACTGGGACAGATATGGCACATCCCAGTTTTATATTCATATAACTTATAATATCTGCAAAAGGGTATCTGTCGGATACAGGGGGGAGAGCCATTAATCCTTCCCATTGAAGGCTTTAAGGAACCAACCTGGACAAATACCCAATGTGCCATTCCTACCTTCCCTGGTGCAGCTGCTAGTAAGCATAATTTTACGAGCTGAACTAAAGGGAGGGGCTACTCATCCATTAGCACTGGTCAGCTTGATGAGTTATTGACTGAATTTGGTATAATTTTCCTCTTTACCCTTTCCTATCCAGTCCTCTGACTGAACTCTTACTTTCTTCGACCCCGACGGCATTAGAGCATTCGAGGCCTAGGGGTTCATTTCCCTTTCCTTCCTCCTCTTTCTACTTTTCTGTTCCTAGTGCTGACCTGCTATGGCACTAAAATCGTCCTCCAGTGGCTTACGGAGGGAAAGCTGGTGATCAACAAGATCTCCCAGCTAGGTCCAATGGACCCATCGACCAACAGCAGGTGTGGTCCTCCAGACATTCTGGGGGTTGTGTGTGAATGAAGTAGCCACCAAAACGTTAAAATATGGTGTTCACTTAAATCGGCTACAACTTGCCAAGAAATGGATTCGGAACACCTCAAAATCTGTGCTTCAGTGGCTGGTCATGATAATATCTTTGAAAAATATTGGAGTGCAAGAGGTCAAATGACTTTATTGTCAAACGCCTGGCATTAGAAAACAACAACAACTTATAATATAAGCATATAATATTTCAAACTGCATACTGGGACAGATATGGCACACTGTCAATAACTGGATTTGACCATATGTGACATCGGTTGAGAAAGAGAGAATTACTTAAGTTTTTTTTTAATTGGTTATTTTAACAACGCTGTATCAACTACGAGATTATTTAGCGTCGATGAGATTGGTGATAGCGAGATGGTATTTGGCGAGATGAGGCCGAAAATTCACCATAGATTACCTGACATTCACCTTACGGTTGGGGAAAACCTCGGAAAAAACCCAACAAGGTAATCAGCCCAAGCGGGCATCGAACCCATGCCCGAGCGCAACTTCAGACCTGCAGGCAAGCACCTTAACTGACTGAGCCATGCCGGTGGCACTACTTAAGTTATTTGAATATTAAACCAGTGTGTGCAAAACTGTCCTATGCAGTAAGGGGTTAAGTATAAAAATATTTACTAATTAGTTCCACAAATCAAACATGACCAACATGAATGCTAATAAATAAGCACAAAATCAAAAACATATTCATGTCAATGGCTGATGTCACATTACTGATACCTGCATGTAAATGAGGTATAAAATCATAGCAAAGTTGGTTGGTTTGTGTCCAACGGCCACGTTTGGGATCATTTAACCCATTTTGTTTCTGTTTCCCAGTACAGTGCACTCAGATTTTTCTTTTATTGCATCTCTTTGTTCAATCTGGTGAGTTGCAAATATGTTCTTTCACTGTGGATGATCCTGATGAATTCCACAATGTGCACAAAGGTGTGCTACCAGTCAGTTATGTCCTGTGTTGAGCTGGAAGTTTGCCACAGCTTTTCTGGGTTTTTTCTGTTTGTTTTCCAGTGTTTATTTATTTCTGCCCATTTCTTAATGTGTGATTTCTGACTGACTTTATGGAATAGTTCTACGTCTCATTTAGCTTTGATTTTGTTAGCTAGTGTTTGGATACTTAGGGTTTGATTTTGACAATACAGGCTTGTATTCATTTTTGATAGTTTATCAATGCTATCATCCCCATTTATGTTAACATGTGATGGTATCTAATGTGTGTATTATGTGACCATGCAACCACAACAAAGAATAATTTGGAAATATAAAGAATTCATTAAGTAACAGATAGGGTTTGGAATTGAACGGGTTACATCAGCTGATGACGTATGTTAGGAGAAAATCTACAAACTATTAGGAAAAACACGGGAATCTTACTTGAAGCAAGTAATGAGATAGGTTTGGAAGTAAATCCCGAGAAGACAAAGTATATGATTATGTCTAGTGACCAGAACATTGTACGAAATGAAAATATAAAAATCGGAAATTTATCCTTTGAAGAGGTGGAAAAATTCAAGTATCTTGGAGTAACAGTAACAAATAAATTACATTCGGAAGGAAACTAAAAACAGAATAAATATGGAAAATGCCTGTTATTATTCGGTTGAGAAGCTTTTGTTATCCAGTCTGCTCTCAAAGAAGCTGAAAGCTAGAATTTATAAAAGTTATATTACAGGTTGTTCTGTATGGTTGTGAAACTTGGACTCTCACTTTGAGAGAGGAACAGAGGTTAAGGGTATTCGAGAATAAGATGCTTAGGAAAATATTTGGGGCTAAGAGGGATGAATTTACAGGATGGCATTATTACTAAATGTAACTATTGCCTTAATATGTTCTATTTTAATTCTTGTTTCATCTAAGTGTTTACAATTCATTTGTATTTGTTGCATATTATTACAAACATTCAATATGTACTAATTTAAATATTGTGAAATTGTGTCTGAAGATGGTGGGCTAAAGCAAGGAGATGCACTATCACCTTTACTTTTTAACTTTGCTCTAGAGTATGTCATTAGGAAAGTCCAGGATAACAGAGAGGGTTTGGAATTGAATGGGTTACTCAGCTGCTTGTCTATGCGGATGACGTGAATATGTTAGGAGAAAATCCACAAATGATTAGGGAAAACACGAGGATTTTACTGGAAGCAAGTAAAGAAATAGGTTTGGAAGTAAATCCTGAAAAGACAAAGTATATGATTATGTCTCGTGACGGAAATATTGTGTGAAATGGCAATATCAAAATTGGAAATTTATTTTTCAAAGAGGTGGAGAAGTTCAAATATCTTGGAGCAACAGTAACAAATATAAATGATACTCGGAAGGAAATTAAACACAGAATAAATATGGGAAATGCCTGTTATTATTCGGTTGAGAAGCTTTTATCATCCAGTCTGCTGTCAAAAAATCTGAAAGTTAGAATTTATAAAACAATTATATTACCGGTTGTTCTTTATGGTTGTGAAACTTGGACTCTCACGTTGAGAGAGGAACATAGGTTAAGGGTGTTTGAGAATAAGGTTCTCAGGAAAATATTTGGGGCTAAGAGGGATGAAGTTACAGGAGAATGGAGAAAATTACACAACACAGAACTGCACGCATTGTATTCTTCACCTGACATAATTAGGAACATTAAATCCAGACGTTTGAGATGGGCAGGGCATGTAGTACGTATGGGCGAATCCAGAAATGCATATAGAGTGTTAGTTGGAAGCCCGGAGGGAAAGAGACCTTTAGGGAGGCCGAGACATAGATGGGAAGATAATATAAAAATGGATTTGAGGGAGGTGGGATATGATGATAGAGAATGGATTAATCTTGCTCAGGATAGGGACCAATGGCGGGCTTATGTGAGGGCGGCAATGAACCTCCGGGTTCCTCAAAAGCCAGTAAGTAAGTAAGTGTCTGAAGATGCCATGTGGCGAAAATGTTCGCAATATATGAAATGTAATACAAAAACAAATTATTATATGTCATAACATTTGTTTATAAAAACTCTGATAAGTCATTTGGACGGAAATATATATTTAATTAATCAAGTATTGAAACATTTAGTTATGCAGCTCTGAAACTCAATTTCACATATTCTAATGTTTTATTTGCTTACACTGATAATTATTATTGCAAAAACATATTCCTTCCTTATCAACCGGCAGTACATTGTGAATAAGTAACACAATTCATTCAGAATGCAGCAGAGCACAATAAATCACCAGATTTCCAAGCATTTGTCCATTGTTTGTGTACAGAAATAGTTCTTCTTTCTTTCAAATTCAACTTATTCAACCTGTTTTAAACCACCACTGGTAACTTCAAGAAAAATGATCTTTGAAAGGGGTTGTCACTTAATAGAAAGAGACTTGTTTTTCTTTACACAAATAATGAGTTAATCTACTACAAGTATATAAAATAAAATAACTAAGAATTTTTGTTAATTATAAAAAGTTGTGTACAGAACTTTATTAAAATTTTATTCCCTAACTCATTACCTCTGCTTTATAAAATCATAAACTGAACTCTATATCATTTTATTACATTTTTTTACATTATTTCATTTTCTAAACTACCCTTCAATATATTAAAAAGTCCATTTATATGTTCTTCAGTTGCACAGTCTTTCAATGGAATTATATTTGGTTATAATTTTTTCCTCCGATTTCAAAACTGAATTGGTCTGAGTTTTGCCACATTTAAATGTTTCCGCCCATTTTCTTTCAGGTAAACTACTTTCACTTTCGCAAATAATTCTGACTTGATCTTCCAACGATATTTTTTTTTTATTTTATTGGGTTATTTTACGATGCTGTATCAACATCTAGGTTATTTAGCGTCTGAATGATATGAAGATGATAATGCCGGTGAAATGAGTCCGGGGTCCAGCACCGAAAGTTACCCAGCATTTGCTCGTATTGGGTTGAGGGAATACCCCAGAAAAAACCTCAACCAGGTAACTTCCCTGACCGGGATTCGAACCCGGGCCACCTGGTTTCGCAGCCAGACGCGCTGACCGCTACTCCACAGGTGTGGACTCCAACGATAATACACTTCTCATTTTACTGAGCATGTTTTTACTCTTAACAACTTTACACAATGCTACAAGAAATGAAACTGTTAAACAAGGGAGCAAATCATCGTCGTTCCTGCAATAACTCCTATGTGACATATTTATCGATTTTTTCTATTAAATAACTGAAATAGTAATACAGCAAATAATAAAATCTCCTACGCCTATATGTACTCATATTTCTTCATTTCGATAATGTAATTCACAGTCTCCTATGTACGGCTACCATAGGATGAATAAATGTGCTTTTTCTTCCTGCTGAAAAATTTTATATTTTACACATAGGAGTTATTGGAGGAACAACGACGAAATACAGTACAGGTAGTCAGTGGTCAACTCCTGAAGGCCGTATGCAATGAATATAACCCTCAACAATAATCTCTTTCTCGCTAGAAATTGTCACATTCCTTTGAGGATTGTTAACAAATAGTTAACACTGTGAAATTTCAATTTAACCTTTGAAGCTACATTTTAACCTAATCAAGTTCTCGGAATTTATTTAACGCATTAAACTACTGCATTGTGAAATTATAATACTGTACTTTAATTCTGAAATCTGGTCTCTTAAGTAAAATTAAAAAAATGGCAATTCAATGAATGGTCCGTGATCAGAGAGGTAAAAAAAAATGCATCTGTTGTATATCTGTTGTAAAAAAAATCAGTCTCTAAGAAGGGTGATCTTGATAGAAGTGATCATTGAGAGAGGTTTCACTGTATACCAATGTACCATCTCTTTTCTATAATTAACATAGAACAATGCTCTTCATCAGTGGGAAATTCTAAAGCTACAATGATTCTAAGGACAACTTTATGTTTAGTGTTATTAATAATTGATGACTTGACTACTGAGAACATTTCACTATGTCCATGTTAGATATGATACTACTGGGTGTTCAGTTCAAAGTGTGTCATGGCTCGCTGTATGCCGTCATGTGGTTAGTCAATGAGCCTAGAGAATTCAATCTTCCTACACTTCTGCAGAGGTGTATTACTTATGTGCCAGAGACGTTGCCTAGCAAGTACGGTGATCATACAGAAGAGTACTTACCAATACGTACGGTAACGCCGGTAGTGACAGGAATGTGAACTGTTTCGAAACATGTACTGAGGTGAGTTTTTTCTTACTGTCGGGATATGGGGAGAGGGTTAAGACGATTACTTACGTATTTGTTGACATTAACTTCGACTGTCAACATGGACACGGAGCATTTGATTTGTGTTGTGGAATGTTGCCGTACGCAACTGATGATAACAAATACCCTGCATACGACTTGCTCGCACAAAACACAGTTCGAAAGAGGTTATGGTAGCACACAGACCATACAGACCACCATCTGTTGTTATGACGTTCAAGTTATACCGTACACGTTCTCAAGTTTAGATTGAAAGCCTTGATTAATAGGCAACTTCTCTGACACAAAAGCTGAAACTCACTTCAAATCGTTGACTCATCAACAGTGACGTCATAACACACTTTGAAATGAACACCCAGTAGATAATGTACGCCAATTAACCAGCCTATGATTACAGTAAATAAAAGAAATTCTTATAATTGTGGCTATATATTGTAAGAAGAAAGTTGTTCTACAAATATACCAAATATATAAACTAAGGAAAGAACTACAGTAAACTCTTTTTACCAGTAAGAGAAAATGTCAAACTTATTTGGGTACAGATCCCTTACAGATATTTCAGAAATTTAAATTGCAACATAACAATTTCCTGGCCATATACTTTCTTGCTATAAGGCAGGTTAACCTCATTCCGATTTCCTTGCCTTACATTGACATTAGAATTATTAATTTCGTTTGTAAACAATAAAGTGAAGTTTCTTTAGCAATTCAGCTCTCTTATCTTGAGATTATTTTAACATGAACAACAAATCAGCAATTAACAGTCATCATCCTGATTTACTTTCTGCTACTAGGAAAAGTTATTATATTTTATGGAACTTTGTGAAAATGGTAATATGTGTAGATAACTGAACTCCCAAGTCAGATGAAACAATCAATATGATATATTACTTCAGTTGAATTTGGTGACGAACTTCGTACTGGTAAGCTGCAGGAAATAGGAAGTACTTCAGAAATCCTTGTTGCAAACTATTTCAATGGAAGAAAAATATTTCTTCAAAATGAGACATTTCCACACACTCAGTGTACTGTAGAAGTTTCTATTCTTACGTTATTTAAACTACACAGCTATCACAAATTAAAAAATTGGAACACAATGAACATAGAAAATATGTAACTCAGATTCATTACTGCTAAAGGAAAAAGCATAAATGCTGTGATCACTTTCTCAATCTGTCTGGAACTCCGAAACTTCAATATACAAATAATAGAATGACATATACAACTGATTATATGTAACTGAGGTTAACATATTGCTACAGATATTTTACTCAAATTAACTAACACAATGTAGTAATAAGAAAACATACGATGTCACTTTCCTCCTTCTTGAAGTCCACACCAACTGTGGTTAAACTCAACTCATGATTGTTGCTAGTGATCAGCGTGCTTGTATCAAGCAGATGTTACTTGAAATCCTTGCAAACAGGAAGTGACACATGATCCTTAATTTATTAATTGTGCCTATTGTTTGTTGCCACGTGGTGAAACTATTTCAAGACATTTACTAATTACAATCAGGTACTGATTCTTTTACTAGTTATGTCACAAGCAACCAAATTTAACAAACACATAGCATATGAAAATACAGAGTGGCACACGAAATATATCACCATTTGTCTCATTTTTACATTTCCTACTGACAAAATTGTTATAAACTATGTACAAATTCAATCACAAAGGCCTGAAAAATTGTTTTTAAGGGAAGACTCCACTGAAAATCACGAAAATTTTTCAAATTTTTTTAGCTATTTCACTTATTCAGAATTTATATTTTCATACCCAAATGGATTCAGCTCAATTCTGATTACAAATACTCGTATGTTTACACTTTTTAAATTAAGGCTGGAAAGGGGCGTGGAATTTAAAGAGCTGTCAAAATTGTTTTTCATCGAAGAATTCTTTTTTAAAATTTCTGATTACAAATCTAGTAACTTTTTGTTGGCTCCCTGAAGTTACTAGGTGAATGTAGCGGAGGAGAATATCAATTTACATAAATATTCATTTTATTTTCAAATCTATTTTTCTGTGTTCGTTTTTGTTGATTCAACACCAACTTTCTTATGCCAAATATTAATCAATCGGGATGAAATTTTTACTCCAAGTATTTATGTAAATTAATATTCTCCTCCGCTACATTCATCTAGTAACTTCAGGGAGCCAACAAAAAGTTAGTAAATTTGTAATCAGAAATTTTAAAAAAGAATTCTTCGATGAAAAACAATTTTGACAGATCTTTAAATTCTACGCCCCCTTTCAGCCTTAATTTAAAAAGTGTAAACATACGAGTATTTGTAATCAGAATTGAGCTGAATCCATTTGGGGTATGAAAATATAAATTCTGAATAAGTGAAAAAGCTAAAAAAAACTTGGAAAAATTTTCATGATTTTCAGTGGAGTCTTCCCTTAACAAATAACATGTTGAATCTGACTTCTATTTCATCTCACAATCTCTTAATGATATATCCCTGACTTATGGCACAGATCTTAAGGTGAATTGTGCTGCATAATTGTATGAATTTGGTTCTGATTTGCACTACATTTTCTACTCTTGTATGATACTCCTCCTTCAAGTAACTTGGAGAAATAAATGACACAGATTGACATCTCAGCTGCTACATCCTGCCACATTTCATGACGTTATGGAAATCTATTTGGGATTATGTGCAGATCAAACACTTCGTGCAGAAAACAACAAACAACACTGGTAGTATGTGGATGTTCTCCATTCAGCATGAATCATTGTCTATGAATAAGTAAATGAGTTGCCAGGAAATTTTCGCATATCCTGATACCTCTCAATGTTCATAGTGGCATTGAAGAACATTGATCCAAAGCTTCCATGGCTCGAAATGGCAACCAACATTTCCTTGTAACAAATTCATCTCGCAACTCTTGGCAACAGTGAGCAGTATCTGAATTTGCTCACTGGGGATGAATTTGTTCCAGGGAAATGTGGATCGTCATTTCGAGCCATGGAAGCATTGAATCAATTTTCTTCAATGCCACTATGAACATTGAGAGGTATCAGGATATGCGAAAATTTCCTGGCAACTCATTTACTTATTCATAGACAATGATTCATGCTGAATGGAGAACATCCACATACTACCAGTGTTGTTTGTTGTTTTCTGCACGAAGTGTTTGACCTGCACATAATCCCAAATAGATTTCCATAACGTCATGAAATGTGGCAGGATGTAGCAGCTGAGATGTCAATCTGTGTCATTTATTTCTCCAAGTTACTTGAAGGAGGAGTTGTATTTTACAAGAGTAGAAAATGTAGTGCAAATCAGAACCAAATTCATACAGCTGTGCAGCACAATTCACCTTAAGATTTGTGCCATAAGTCAGGGATATATCATTAAGAGATTGTGAGATGAAATAGAAGTCACATTGAACATGTTATTTGTTAAAAACAATTTTTCAGGCCTTTGTGATTGAATTTGTACATAATTTATAACAATTTTGTCAGTAGGAAATGTAAAAATGAAACAAATGGTGATATATTTCGTGTGCCACTTTGTATTTTCATATGCTATGTGTCTGTTAAATTTGGTTGTTTGTGACATAACTAGTAAAAGAATCAGTACCTGATTGTAATTAGTAAATGTCTTGAAATAGTTTCACTACGTGGCAACAAACAATAGGTACAATTAATAAATTAAGGATCATGTGTCACTTCCTGTTTGCAAGGATTTCAAGTAAACATCTGCTTGATACAAGCACGCTGATCACAAGCAACAATCATGAGTTGAGTTTAACCACAGTTGGTGTGGGCTTCAAGGAGGAGGAAAGTGACATTGTATGTTTTCTTATTACTACATTCTGTTAGTTAATTTGAGTAAAATATCTGTAGCAATATGTTAACCTCAGTTACATATAACCAGTTGTATATGTCATTCTATTATTTGTATATTGAAGTTTCGGAGTTCCAGACAGATTGAGAAAGTGATCATAGCATTTATGCTTTTTTCCTTTAGCAGTAATGAATCTGACTTACATATTTCCTATGTTCATTGTGTTCCAATTTTTTAATTTGTCACAGCTGTGTAGTTTAAATAACGTAAGAATAGAAACTTCTACAGTACACTGAGTGTGTGGAAATGTCTCATTTTGAAGAAATATTTTTCTTCCACTGAAATAGTTTGCAACAAGGATTTCTGAAGTAATTACTTTCTATTTCCCGCAACTTACCTGTACAAAGTTCGTCACCAAATTCAACTGAAGTAATATAATATTATATTGATTGTTTCATCTGACTTGGAAGTTCAGTTATCTACACATATTACCATTTTCACAAATTTCCATAAAATATAATAACTTTTCCTAGTAGCAGAAAGTAAGTCAGAATGGTGTTACTTAATGGTGATCAGTTGTTCATCAATGTCAAGATAACAGAACTAAATTACTGAAACTTCACTTTATTGTTTACAAATGAAAGTGATAATTGTCAGTATAAGGCAACGAAGTAAGAATTAAGTCTGATCAGCTTTGAAATATTTACATGAGAATGACGTTTGACCAGCCTTGTAAAATGTATATAAACAGGGAAATGGGGAGACGTAAGTTTTTTCTCCCCCCCCCCCCCCACAAGAGAGATTCAAGTTGTGTGCAAGAAACTTTGATTTTATGAGCATTAAAAGTGTCTACAAGAAGTGACCTAACCGAAAATGGTATATGAAAATGAAATCTTTAATACTATTAGTAAATAAAGTCATGGCCTTAACTCTGCCAGGTTAAATAAACTATTATTATTATTATTATTATTATTATTATTATTATTATTATTATTATTATTATTATTATTATTATTATTATTTTAAAAGATGAATGAGAAATTAGCTTCAGGAATAAAACATTAAAAAAAATATATATATATATGAAAACATAAATACACAATACATGGAACTCAAATCAATAAACACACAGTAATTAAATAAGGAAATGGAAAAGAATTAAAGAAGCGAAAATATGGGAAGACAAAGAACTCTGGAAAAAGATTTGTTTGGAAATGATTCACAGCAGTTAAAGAAGATCTTTGAATTATGACAATGCTATGAGTAATAGTGATGGGAAAACATGCGAGACAACTGGCAACAGAAACTCAAGAATAACACTGGACTTAGATTTAAAATGGCTCATGAACACTGTATGACACTGCTTCTTTTAGCAAGTCATTTAATGACTCTGTATCAATTATTAGATCATTTAGAGTCCAGTGGTGAAGTAAGATGGTATTTGCAGGAATTAGAATGAGGATTCACCTAGAAAGCCCAAGTGCATAGAACCATATCAGGTCTGACTCTTGAAAAGTCAAAACACCAAGGGTCGGTGGAACAACAGACAAGAATGAAGATGGGCTATTGAAATATGTGATAAACATTGAAACAACCGATTTATTACTATTTTATTATTATTATTATTATTATTATTATTATTATTATTATTATTATTATTATTAATGGTAGTGGTGGTGATTTCTAGTGCCACCAGATATGGACAGTCAACATAAGATCTTCCTGGAATTCTGTTGAAGCTAACAAAAGAAATCAGCAACCAAAAAAGCTTTGAAGTTTTGACATCTTACATATTATCATCCATCCATTTATTTCCCATAATTTTCATCTATTTTACAACTAGACCTACTATACTAAACCTGTAAATTTAAGACGAGTACATATATGAAAAATAAGTTTCAAGCAAGTATTAAGTAGGCTATTTAGGAGTAAGACTGCTAAATTAAAACCCAAGAATATAGTAATCCCTCTTAACACTAAGAAGGAAACACAAGATGCTATAACACAACAAAGTAAGGCAGTATGCTTTGATTATGCATGCAGTAAAATTAACACATCCAGTACCTTCTATGCATCCATAAGGACCAAATAAAGAATCCAGATCATCAACCGTGTACACATTTCCAAGTGCCACAGCAGGCATAAGGAGGGCTATTAATAGGGCCACCAATAATGATGGCCATACATGCATTCTGCCCCTACCTGGTAGGAAGAGCAAACAAAAGCAAAATGAAACTAAGGGTTTATTATTACTAGACCTATGGTCACGTGCATCATCATCGGTTAAAAATGTAGTAACCATGGGTTGTGAAACCACAGTTAAAAAGTAACTACGGTTAAAGTGTAATTTCTGTGTACCATTCATAATAACCGGTTAGTTAAACATGGTTAGCTGACACCTCATTTAACCAGGGTAAAGTCTGTGATGGTACACTGTTTCTACAAAATGACGGAAGGAAAGCATCCATACCTCTGCAAAGATGATAGTCAATGTCTAAAAACAACTGTGCTTACTCTGTTTTACATCAAAACGAATGTATCCTATATTTTCGCGTTTCATTTGTTTACCTTTGGGCGTTGTTTTGTTTACAGGATGCATTTCTTTGTTTTTCAGTGATATTAGGTTAGAATCGTACAAAATGTAAAATTAAAAGCGAAAATGATTATATCTCAATGTGAGTCTGAAGTATTGATAAATGTCATTACTAGATTTAAAAATGAGAAATCCTTAATATGTTATATATATAAACGAGATGGAATATCAATAAAGAAAACGGATGAAGATTAGTAGGAATGTTTATATAATCCAGAGTCTCAATTATATCAGCGAAGTATGCAATATCCTAAGATCCATACATAACCTCTCTTTGTTTAGTCTGCAACATAATAGGGAAAGAGATACTCGAGTTATCCTCATTCAAATATTGAAAATATAAGTTGCACAGAATCATAACATAAACAGTCGATTCATGGGAGAAATAGAACAGTTTGTGGGTTATTCCGAATGATCCATTTGTTGCAGCAGAAATGACATGATAGATTTTGATAAACTAAATGCTTTCTGAACTTTTCTGTCATTTAATTCCTCATAAGAATTCTCTTTCCACTAATAAAAATTCACGCTCACCATCATCCCTATCCAAGTACAATATTAATAGTCTTCAAAATAATCAGTTGTACATCTAGCAGCCATTTTGTTTTACTAGGCCTGCTATCACTGGCTTATCTCCTTTAATAACTCTATTATGATCAGTTAGAGATTACCGTGGTTAACCTCCTGTTTACGTCCTAACAGAGGTCGATGCACTTTAAAAATGCTTAACCAGGGGTTAGGTGGTAATTTTAACTGGTTACACTAACCGATGTTGATGCATGTGGCCATTAGGATTTTAAGGCATCATAAAAATGCATGTTCAGGTGCCTAAAACAGGCACTAAAATATAAAAAATAAGCTAGTAAAATAATAAAATATATAATTAAAATATTATAACAGGCGTGAAAATTTTGTTTTTCCTTCTATTCAGAAACACGGTACTCGAATTTAAACAGTTAAATAAAAACAAACCACTGGATCAAAACATTTATTTATATTGAAATATTAAAATATTTAAACAAACGCTAATGAACACAGGTCATGGAATCAAAAAATTAAAATGCTTTCATTCAAAATTTGCTTTGGAATAGGAAACCATAATCTTCTCCAAATTGTTCATGCCAAACTATGTTTTTTGTTCATCACTATGATTTTGTTAACCGAGAAAGAATGCTCTACACATATACAGAGATTAGGGAAGCATGATTAAACTTCCTTTCCTTACATTTTTCATTTCAATTTCATTAGGAACATTTTCACTTTCCCCATCCATGACTTGACTCACATGCCTCAGCACTGAAAAATTTAGATTTTCTTCAATACATTATCTAGGTGAATCGTGTAATGAACATAGCTGACAACACCCTTATGTTACAATTTAAGAAGTTGCAAAACATCTTATACTCGACCATATTTCTAACTTGAAATTATTCATAAGTATTCATGTTATTCTTATCTGACTGGGGAGCGGAACTGACCTTGTGCAATATCTCGTAAATTGTGAGATGTGCGCAGACGCGAAAGTATTGATTTTTTCCGAGAAACAAATGTCATTGACCTTGCTATAATCTAGAGAGTAAAATAAACATTAATCTTGATATAACCTTGAAATTGATTTAAACAAATTGAATTTATTTGAATATTATTTACAATTAACGCTAATTATTATAGTAACAGAGCATAACCTTCTGCGACAGTATTGGATTTCAAGCTTCTGTGATGTTACGCTAGTTGTCTTTCGATTGCATATCCGAGAATAATCGATACTTGCGCTTTCATATTGCTACAATGGTGTTTTCTGATTGGTGGAACACCTAAACTTTAATGAATAGGTGTACTTTAATGAGGTCCATTAAAGGGCTGCTACCAGGTGTATAATTACTACATTTCGGCACGGTTGAGCATAAAACATCTTTTTATATTGATTTTTAAGCTGAACTAAAGGGAGGGACTACTAATCAATTAGCAATGGTCAGCTTGGTGTCATCTACACTTTCACAAGCCATGTCTTGGCCTAGTCCTACTGTAGATTACAGAATGAGGGGAGAAATTACTACTAATTTTTTTTTTAATTACTGTGTTTACAGTTTTATTGTGAAGGTAAGAAGTGAATTTCTGCTCATCTCAGTTAATTTGTTTATTTTTTTAAGTTACTGTTTCAGCTATGAGAATTAAATGTAAGTACATGTAAGAAATGATGCCAATCTTTAGTGAATTTATTATTCAAATATCACTGTCAAAATTTCTAGATCGAAGTTTTATCATTTCTGAGCCTTTGTTGAAACATTTGAATATTCACACATTCATTTTATATGGATTGAAATTATATGGTCAACTTTAACATTATAAAACAGACACGCGAAAACCATCATTTTAACCTATACATCAGATAGCACAGTTGAATGTAATCTCTTTGCTTGCTAAAATAGTGATATATAAATAAGGATGTGATTTTCTGGTACTAACGAAATATGTGAAATTTTTGCAAACTTAATTGTATTCGCAAAAAACACAAATCTCACACAGAAATCTAGATAATGAATGACATTTAACTTCGAAATATTGCGAAATCTAATGATTTTAACAAAATAGCCTCGTAATCACGAAATTAGTACTAAAAAATATGCCCCCCCCCCACTAAATACTCGCGAAAATAGACAATCCTTTCAAATGAAGTAAAAACTCGAATTTGTCTGTCTTTTAAAGCTTTGCATCAGCTGTAAACGATGATCCTACAATGTTTCTGCAGAGATTGAAGAGACTGCATATTAGTTCTAATTTACAGGTCTCTGAATCAGACAAGCAAGGATCATAACAGTTTTTCTTCAACATATCTTCGAGTGCTGCTGTTTTCTGTCTCAAACACTGATAATGAAAGAAGATTTTCGACATATAAAGATATTAGGTTCACGGGCTCACTTGTCATGTTCAAATGTTGAAGCTATTCTCAGCCTTTATATTCAAGAGCAAATTAGTACTCTAAACCAGTGTAAGATTTGCTACTCGGGAACAGTTTTAACTCTTTTGTGTACTGAATAACATGAATGTTTACTTAATTGCAGATATGGATGAGTAGGGTGACCATATATACCATTATTTTCCATTATGTGCCGGATCCCTGTCGTTTTAGTAAAAAATATTACTTTTGTCCCATTTTTTTATAAGAACTTTTAAAATTAAAATATGCTTAAATATTAGCCAATCATAACTTAAAATCAATATTCCTTTATCTGATGGAATGGTGCAGATTTTGTTAATGAATGAAAAATGTCTAGATTTTCAGAATTTTTATAATGTAGTAGAGTTTATTCTCTCTTTGCCAGGTAATACATCACTCATAGAAAGAAAATTTTATAATGAAAATTATATGGTCGAAGGAGAAATTCTGATTACCGGTAAGCATTGAAGCAATGACAGCTATGCTAAGTGTAAGAAAAAAATTGTGAGTGTGATAGGTTGTATGACAAGATACTGAAAGACCGAAATTTGTTATGTAAAGTAAGATCATCTGAAAAATACTCAAGATATGATTGTGGTGAAATGCAGCCCATCCCTCTCCCCACACCTTCTACATCAAGCGTCCACGCCTGTGGAGTAACAGTTAGCACGTCTAGCCGCGAAACCAGGTGGCCCGGGTTCGATTCCCGGTTGGGACAAGTTACCTGGTTGAGGTTTTTTCTGGGGTTTTCCCTCAATCCAATATGAGCAAATGCTGGGTAACTTACGGTGTTGGACCCCGGACTCATTTCACCGGCATTATCACCTTCATCTCATTCAGACGCTAAATAACTAAAGCTGTTGATAAAGCGTCGTAAAATAACCTACTAAAAAAAAATTCTACATCAAGCTGAAGATTTTGTGTTTTTTCTGTCAAGATTACCCATTGCAAGTTCAAGTCAAAATAATGAATTCTACAATATCTTTAATTCTAAAGTAATAATGAAAGGAAATGTTATCAATATTTATATTTAATCCACTTGGATAATTTGATCCTGTTTGATGTAAGTCTTAGAAACATTTTATCAGACGAAACATTTTTAATGACTTTCTTTAAGAACATAATCTGTCACTTTCTGTCCCTTTTTGTCTCAAGAAATTATGATCAGCCTATGAATGAGGTATTAAATATGTAAAAACCTAATTTAAAAGTATAATATGAAGTGTCTAAATGAAATTCTGTCAACTCGCAGATCTCCTCTACTTAAAAATAAAGTTGGTTACTGCTAATATTTAAAAAATAAAGCTAACTCTACATGTATAAAAAATCTACCCATTAGTTTAAAAATTATTAAAAAAAAACACAGGTAACTTAAATGACAAAAACAAAATTGTTTGGTATGGTCTTCGAGATTTTGAAAACTAGCTATGTTAAACTATCAAAATTCATTTTCGATGGTATGTGTATATTTTGTATAAATATTAGAAGTCAGTGAACTGAATTCTTGACACTAAAAGCTCTCAAGCTAATAAAGCATGCAAGCATAACATATAATAATAAAATGCCTTCTGCAAGCAATGGTTTTGTGATTAATTTATAGATAAAACATTGTCATGGACTTATAAAATTAGCTGTTTCAAACAAACAGATGTGTACATTTTCAACATAAGCTAAAAAGAAATTAAAATTCAGAAGAACCCCCATTATCTGTCACAATGAATGGGAGGAAAGCAACAGTTAACCGAAAGATACAGACAATTCACATAGCATGCAATTGTATTAAGAGTTCGGTTCTCAATACTTTTGGTACCTCAATATTCTTGACACTTGGAAATATCGAGAATGAAGGACACTTTTCTGAAAAGGACTCGATACTTCCTTCTTTCTTCATTTCCATTGCTGTGATGGATTAGAATTCCACTATATTAAAGTTCGTGGTATCATTTAGTATATCCATATAGCATTTCTGTGTTTTATAGAAATATGTTATCTTTTCCACTATTCAAGTATGCTTTACAAACTAGAGAACGGCATAATATGAATATATGAAAAATATTTCAATGCTAAAATATCTTGGGACAGATTTACATTATTTACAAAAGAATCTTTCAATAGTTTCATCTATATTTAATATGCTATCAAATAAAATACAAAAAATCTGTTTAAGTAAACAGTTTTTCAGCATGAAATTCTTATCTGAATGCAAAAACTAGATAAGACGATTTCTTTTTGCACGATTGTGGTTTTTTTTTTTGTATCTACAGCTATTGTTGTTAGGCCTTGGAAGTTAGAATTCTCACACAGAAACTTGTTGCTAGGGAAACCATTCTTCATAACATAAAATTATACTGAAATAGACCCATTGCAGTGCACTTATTGTTACTTAGTTACCATTACAGTACAGTTTTGCAAAGGCTTTGAAATAATATTGGTCTAAATTTTCAATGTAAAATATATTGTATTTGCAATTTTAAAAATAAGATCGTGCTCTGCTAGTTTTTCAAACTTTTCCTCGATTTTGTAAATAGCACTTCCCAACCTTGCATCACAATATTATTATTACACTGAACCAAAAAAAAAAAGTTCGTACATTGGCTAGACTTAACACTGGTTACAGTACAACATGAGTAACTTTTCTATATTTTGTGGTGAAAGATTACACCTTCTGTCAGTTAACATCGTTTAATATTTTGTATGATATAAAACCCATGAAGTTGCAAAAGGAGCACAAATTTATGAAATATGAAAACTTTACCAAATTTTATAATTATTTTTTGGCATTAATTACATTCTACATATTGTGAATCATGAAAATCCTTGCTCCTTACAGTTAGCAGGAATGGTTTAGTACATGAAATTTCATATTTTGCCTGTCTCTACTTATAACCATAGACAGAAGTTCGTGTCAAAACAGTAAATTTCAGTTGAGTACAATGAGGAGTATGAAAGTCACCCACTTCTAGCTCTGCTCCTGCTCACTACAGACGATATATAGTTCACATAAACAATGCATAGTATCATTCTGTGGAGCTGTGTACAGTCATAAATAGTTTGAAGAATATTGTTAATTTATATTAATATTTTTAAGTTCTGAACGAAGTGAGCTATTCTGTTATTGTATTATTTACGTAATGCTAATATTATGCACGGTTCCAAAAAAAAAAAACTCATCTGTTATTAAATAATTATGCAACGTTTATTTTTCCCAGATTATTCTTCGTTAAATGTTGACATATCATGCTGCTATGCATTCGGTTGCGTTACAGTCCAAGTTCAACATCGGAATTACAATACAAACTTCCTATCTGTCATTGCAATAGAAATGAAATTTTTTTTTTTCAAACAATTATGGGTTTAATATTATGTGCCACATACGAGATACACTATTAGATTCACAAAGTTGTTGTTCACCTGATGATAGTAAGATATACTTACTTACTAGCTTTTTCCATCTATGTCCCGGCCTCCCTAAAGGTCTTTTTCTCTCCGGCCTCCCAACTAACACTCTATATGCATTTCTGGATTCGCCCATAAGTGCTACATGCCCTGCCCATCTCAAACGTCTGGATTTAATGTTCCTAATTATTTCAGGTGAAGAATACAATGTGTGCAATTCTGCGTTGTGTAACTTTCTCCATTCTCCTGTAACTTCATCCCTCTTAGCCCCAAATATTTTCCTAAGCACCTTATTCTCAAACACCCATTCCGTGGCTTATTTGAAGGATTCGTAACAAGCTATTTTTTATGGTGATGGGTTGTTAGCCCTTCACCCAACCCCCAAGCTGGAGGACCACCCCTCATCGGCTGTCCGCGACTGCTCATTCAATATATTCACAGCTACCCTCCATTTCTGGAGGCCGTCTCCTCGATAAGATATACTGCATCATATTTCAGATTTGCTCCAGTAACGTCTTGTGACGTAGAACGAATATTTCTTTTGATAAAATGTAAATGTTCATTGTTATTTGTTATAATGAGGCTAAAATCATAATTGTATACTTTGTATGTCATTTTTAGATGGGTAAATTATTTTAGTTTGGGAGTTATGAAGTTTATAATTACAAATTACTGTTTTCTTATATTATTCGTTTATTATTCTCTTGTTCCAAGGCTGTGGACGATTGGAACACATGTTTGATTACCACCCGGCTGTACATGTTTGTTTTTCTGGTTCACTGACATTGAGAGATGTGCTATTACATTTCATTCGGTAGAGATACAGTCCAAGCTCATACAACTTATCAGTTTTCTAGCTCTGCTTATAACAGTTGGCTGTAAAATAATCCTCATCCCAGATAAATAAAAAATTTCAACAGCTCCAGTTGTGGAATTGGGAAATCCCTGAACAGCAGTGGATGAGAGGAATTTCTAGGGAGCTAAGACATATTGTCATTGTCTACTCAGAATGGTTTCCTGCCAGATACTACGAACACATCAGAAAGAAGTAGTCTGAGTCGATAGACAGGGAATGGGTGGTTCATCCAGTCTGCTGGAACATTTCTGTAGCTTAACCAACCAGAATGAAGAATGATATCAATTCTTTTCTCTTTCGATAACGTCATCACGAAAATCAAGAAATTTATTATAGGAAAGCTTCAAATAATCACAACAATGCATTGAAACTGTCATAGGTTAACCAAACAGTAAAGCAGGAAAAGTTAATTACTAAATTGTATAAAAATACCTTAGTACTGTACCATGTTACAAAATATCTGTAGATGCAGTAACTAATGTTTGTGTCATTATGACAGTTATCTTTAAACAACTTGAAAACGATTAGAGATATTTCAAAACAGATTGCACCATTGATTTTTCCAGAAAATTTCACATGATTTGAGTACCTACATGACTCCCTTTCCATTTAAAATTTCAAAGTTGCATTCAAAATGGCGGTTTTTGAGTTATCTGAGGGCTATAATCTTTTCGCTATAAGAAAAATCCTAATGTAAACAATAGCACGTGACTGAAGTGAGGCTTCATTGGCCGCTGTTTGGCGCCATAGATTCTCAATACGTGTTCCCACCTACTGTTGTACATTCTGTTTCATGTTAAACATTTCCCGTTATTCGTCAAGTAGGCCTAACCTCACTACTATGCATTTGTTTGCTTAGGAAACATTTACTTTATAATTACTGTAATTAAATTATTTTTAAGTCTTATGTCTTCACAATGGACAGTTGAGGATACAGAAGCCATACTTCAGTACCACGTGCTTACGTGAACAACTACGAGCTCAAGTGACGCCAGCTTGTTACAAGAACAGACTACCTCGGTATTACTGTTGGTATTCATCCGCATTCACAGTACATAACAAAATATAAAAGTAGCTTTTCTTTTCTTTTACATAGCGTTTTACACATGAGTGAAGTTAAATGTTTCATCGTATTTAACTAGAATTCAATTTTTTATTTTCAAATAATACAAGATTATGATTTCCAAATACGGACTATATTTTCCTGCGTCATGTGAGTGTTTCGACTGGGAGCCACTCACGGGTATGACAGCAACGTGCTTGTGTTTACATTAGGATTTTTCTTACAGCGAAAACAGTATAGAATCGAATGTATCACTGGTAGAGCATTTGGTCTTACAAATACTGGTAAAACCTATAGTAATCGAAAATCAAGCACATGGAAAATATTTATATGGTTCCAGACTTCTGATTCACCCTGTATTGTATACTACACTAGAATTAGAGGAAACAACTAACTGAGAAAACCCAACACACTGCCACTAAAAAGTAACCTCATGGCTCGGTAACAATACCAGTAACTTAAGTATGACTTCCTATCTATGTGTGGACTAGAGTAATTAATTATCCGAACAAAGAATATTCGTATCTTGAATGTTAAATGAAAACTTAAAAGATAAAAGAACTGCAGTTTATATAAACAGACACAGCACATAGTTTAACAAAACATAAGATTTCCGACACAGAGATAGACCTAATTACAGGTGAGTGTCAAGACATAGCAATTTGTACAGATGATAAAATACTTATATACAATTGTAGTAAGACATGAACAAGACCTCCAGCCTACAACTGCCACAAATTACGTCCAACATGTGATCTGTACGCTACTCTAAAACACAGCATTCAAATGACAGCAAAAATGTTAACTGACTTACCAGGGCCGCTTGCCTGCGGTTGCATACCCATTAAAATGGGTTGTCGCTGTTGCGGCTGTTGTGGCGGTGGGGGCTGCTGTTGCTGTTGAATTCGCATGGGGACTTGCCCCAACCTACAAATGTAAAGACAGCAATAAATCATAACTTGAATGAAATTTTACATACTAATTTGTAATTTTGTGGTAATGGTCGCAGAATTAATATGGGAAATGCGTGTTATTATTCGGTTGAGAAGCTTTTGTCATCTAGTCTGCTGTCAAAAAATCTGAAAGTTAGAATTTATAAAACAGTTGTATTACGGGTTGTTCTGTATGGTTGTGAAACTTGGACTCTCACTTTGAGAAAGGAACAGAGATTAAGGGTATTTGAGAATAAGGTTCTTAGGAAAATATTTGGAGCTAAGAGGGATGAAGTTACAGGAGAATGGAGAAAGTTACACAACGCAGAGCTGCACGCATTGTATTCTTCACCTGACATAATTAGGGACATTAAATCCAGATGTTTGAGATGGGCAGGGGATGTAGCATGTATGGGCGAATCCAGAAATGCATATAAAGTTTAGTTGGGAGGCCGGCAGGAAAAAGACCTTTGGGGAGGCTGAGACGTAGATGGGAAGATAATATTACAATGGATTTGAGGGAAGTGGGATATGATGGTAGAGATTGGATTAATCTTGCACAGGATAGGGATCAATGGCGGGCTTATGTGAGGGCGGCAATGAACCTCCGGGTTCCTTAAAAGCCAGTAAGTAAGTGGTAATGGTCTGTGATTTTTTTTTTCAGATTTTTTTATGCATCCACTTTTTAATTTGTTTAATTTAGAAAACAAAAAATCATGCATTACTATGCATATGTACCTTTTTTACGGAAACTGGTTAATGAAACAACCTGAAATTTTGTGTGTTTAATAAGAGAACAAAAATATAACATATTATGCAGAGACTTTTCCATATTCCTCTCCTTTTATTTTTTATAAACTTTTTAATTTTGATTAAAAAAAATTGGACTACAAATCAGTCTCCCGTGTACTATAAAAAATAAAACTGAGCATAGGCTTATTTCACATTCTTTTGCAAGATAAACTGAATCTACTCAATAAAAGCTAGCATTCAAAGTTTCATCCAATTACCTCAAAAGGTTCCTGAGAAAATGGCACATTAAATATTGAAAAATGCAAGTTATAGGAAAGTTTCTATCTGATGCCTTTCCAATTCACTGTGGTCTAAAGCAAGGAGATGCACTATCACCTTTACTTTTCAACTTTACTCTAGAATATGCCATTAGGAAAGTCCAGGAAAACAGAGAGGGTTAGGAATTGAATGGGTTACATCAGTTGCTTGTTTAAGCAGATGACGTGAATATGTTAAGAGAAAATCTACAAACTATTAGGAAAACACGGGAATTTTACTATAAGCAAGTGAGGAGATGCTTTGGAAGTAAACCTCGAAAAAGAACGGTATATGATTATGTTTCGTGATCAGAACATAGGACGAAATGGAAATATAAAAATTGGAAATTTACCCACTGAAAAGGTAGAAAAATTCAAGTACCTTGGAGCAACAGTAATAAATATAAATGACATTCAAGAGGAATTTAAACGCAGAATAAATATGAGAAATGCCTGTTATTATTCGATTCAGAAGCTTTTGTCATCCATTCTGCTCTCAAAAAAGCTGAAAGTTAGAATTTATAAAACAGTTATATTAATGGTTGTTCTGTATTATTGTGAAACTGGGACTCTCACTTTGAGAGAGGAACAGAGGCTAAGAGTGTTTGAGAATATAGTGCTTAGGAAAATATTTGGAGCTAAGAGGGATGAAGTTACAGGAGAATGGAGAAACTTACACAAACACAGAACTGCACGCATTGTATTCTTCACCTAACATAGTTAGGAACATTAAATCCAGATGCTTGAGATGGGCAAGGCATGTAGCACGTATAGGTGAATCCAGAAATGCATATAGTGTCACTTGGAAGATCTGAGAGAAAAAGACCTTTGGGGAGGCCGAGAATTAGATGGGAGGATAATATTAAAATAGGAGGTGGGAAATGATGGTAGGAACTGGATTAATCTTGCTCAGGATAGGGATTGATGACGGGCTTATGTAAGGGTGACAATGAACCTCTGGATTATTTAAAGGCTATTTGTAAGTAAATAAGTTAAGGAAAATGCGGACAAAGTTAAACATTGTTTTCAGTACCTTAAACTCCTAAGAAGTCTTAAAATTGTCCATACTTATAATCAGGGCCGAATTTGGCTATCAAATTTTAAGGGAAGGTTCTTGGAACTATGTACTATTAACGAGACAATAAAATTTGTGATTTTTGACCATTTTGACCAATATCATACCTGAACACAAGCAATCTGAAAGAATCTGAACACATTCATGCCACTTAGAATTGCAATCAGGTAGGCTTAGGATGGCCTTATTGTTATAAGTAAATAAGTGAATAGGCTTGCCAACTTTAGTCAGTAAAAAACTAGCTCGTGTGCGTGTGTATGTAAAGATATTTATGTGCAATAAACAGCGAACAATTTTTTTTTTCAGCTAACATTTCAACGATTCCATATGTAATTGTCGAAATAGTTGTTATACGAAAATTTTAAAAAGAATCTCTTTTAACACGTTTCCTGTAATTACTACACAAATATCTTTCACTCCATCACTCAATATCGCATATTGTGTTTTATATGCCGGCAAAGTGAATAAAGTTAGCTACTGGTAGAGTTTAATATTACAGGAAATTAAAAATCTTTTTAAGAGCTGAACAATAACTAGAAATACATATTTCCATAGGTTACATATAAAGTTGATTCATAACACACCTTTGTTCCTAATCTACACTCTACAAACCAGTTGGAAATTAACATTTCATCAAGACGATATGTAGCACAATGTGAAAATCATAATATTTTTTACTTGGTTATTTAACGACGCTGGGTGAATGTAGAGTATCCAATGCCCACTGAACGAATATTTCACTTTTATCACTGCCAATGTTGCGCTATAATCGTATATGCAAGGTAGGTTATAACAAAAACCTAAACTAACCAAACCTAACCTGTCAAAGAAGCAACAAGTTATACTAAATATGTATAAAATTGGCCTATGTCTCTACTACTAGGTTATTTTAGCGTCAATGGAATTGGTGATAGCGAGATGGTATTTGACGAGACGAGACCGAAGATTCGCCATTGATTACCTGACATTCGCCTTAAGGTTGGGGAAATCTCGGAAAAAAACTCAACCAGCGGAAATTGAACTCACACTCAAGTGCAAATCCGGATTGGCAGGCAAACGCGCTACCGTCAGAGCTCAGCCGGCGGTTTATAAATAATTACGTTTTAGGCTTTCCAGGAAAAGATAAATGAAATTACAGAAATTAGAACGGTGTTCATGAAATGTTATTTTACCTTCCAATATAACAAAATTAAAATTGCAAATAATAATAATAATGATAATAATAATAATAGGGCTACTTACTACCATTTTAAATGTAAACAAAACTTTCAAAAGAAAAACACTTTCACATACGACATTAACTGCACTATCTACACTTGACTTAGTAATCCGAAGAGAATTCAAATAGTTGTAAATGAATCACGATGTTTTCATTTCTTGACTCCGATTCAGTTAATAACACTGTATACAAACATAATCCTACCGTGCACAGTCTACGTGCTTGGTTAATAGATCCTACTGGACATGTGTTTAGTTTGTCAGTGACTGATAAGACCTTATAATTTAAAATACGTGCTACAGTACCATACACTATAAAAGTAAAGTGTTCAGGATCTTCCAAAACCAAAATAAAACCCAGATTCCAATATTACAGAAGAGTTCTTACGAAATTTAACACGTTTTCATCTGCGTCACAGATTCAAAAAAGAGCCGCAACGTTTTCTATTATTCATAACTACAACCTCCTCACTCTACTAGGAAATTCATGTGAATCATATAGTAGTTTATAGCCTACTGAACCAACCAATCTTATCAATGGCCCACTTCAATGTAGAACTACTCTCAAATGCAATCGATCGTGGAATTTTATTACACTTGCACTGAAATTTAAATAAATATTATAAATGCATCTACATATTAATTTTAAATAGCATTCTTACGAGAACTTACAC
Organism: Periplaneta americana; assembly: GCF_040183065.1. Classification (NCBI taxonomy): domain Eukaryota; kingdom Metazoa; phylum Arthropoda; class Insecta; order Blattodea; family Blattidae; genus Periplaneta; species Periplaneta americana. The sequence continues at coordinate 39,950,156 of NC_091118.1, read as the reverse complement.
GTTTCAGATAGACAACAGTCATAATGAACTACAGGTATTAAACGTACATTAACGGTTAAAAATGTTATCGTAATATCGTATACGGCGTGAAATAATGCGAACAGTATCCCGTAGTACAAACAAACTTTACTCGTACAAAAAATAAAGGATACGAGTAATAATTCAATGCCTATATATTGGGGCTGTGTATTATTAAATTTAAACTTGAAGCCGGAAGCATTTCTTTAAAATTACTATCTTATATAGTATATTACTCGTCTAGTCAATTAGAAATTCCCTACAGGTTAGTTTGGTGACATTTGATGCATATCTCACACGAAGTTCTAAAGTAGGCCTACACGTACTCTACACTAAAAAAAAGTCGTACAAACCTCGCATCTCTATGCTGGTTAGCCGGCATCGCCACTGAATGTTGGTGATGCAACATTGCGTATGATTTTATTTGCAGTAGGTGATAACTGGAAAGAAACAAAATACATTAAAGCCATTAATAGAATCCACTTCATAACTTGGGCGGCACCTAACAGCGTATGCAATAGTATAGACCGGTTGATTCATCCAGATGGATAGAAGTAATTATATTGTATTATACGCACCTATTCACGTCTCTATTTCACTTCAACCTTCTTAATAACGTTATTTTTGTGGTTGAGATGAAAAAGATGGTTTTCTGGCGTACTTTAAAACCTTTTAAATCATTGGCAAACAGTAAAGAAAAGTCAAGACTAACATGCGGCCATGTTGGTCTTCTCCCAGTGAAGTGCAGTTTCAGAATTTGCCATCAGAGGTCTGATATTGTTAACGATCAATGTTGCCATAGAAACTGATGTTGTTGCAGGATTGCCAGATGCGCTTATTTTTAAAGACTATATCCAGGATTATTGGTTTATTTAATATTCATAACTCGGTATACTTTTTAATGATAAAATGACGATATAATTAGCCCTTTAATAGTTTCATCGATGAAACTGACTCAAAATAGAAGTAACTGAAGTAAAACTTGAAGTGTGTAATCATGTTTTGGAGCGTAAGGATTACATACACACTATGCTACTCTTAACAAAAGGATATAAAAATTCGGGGAATCCCATTTTATGAGTAACTGTAATTTTTAATGCGTAGAATATTCAAAGGAGTTAACTTCTTTTTTTTATGTATAAACGTAGCGGTTTAAAATTACTACAGTATATATTGTAAATCCAATAAACAGTTTAATATAACATTTACTTGCCGCTACAGGTAGGCCTACAATGTTTTCGTAATGAGTGGGCGTACACCGTACAGTATCATTCGGCCGCATCTGGCGTTAGCATGTTGGACTCTCATCCAGGCGCTCCGTGTTCGATGCCCGATAAGGTGGTAATGGAATTTGTGGGAGATAAAGCAGACTTTATAGAGGGATTTTCTCTGGGTACCGGTACTTCCATTTCCCTCTATCATTCCACCTTCCCCTCATATCATCGAGTCGGCCTGGATAACGTAGTCGGTATAGCGCTGGCCTTCTGTGCTCGAGGTTGCGGGTTCGATCCCAGCCCAGGACAATGGCATTTAAATGTGCTTAAATTCGACACGTTCGTGTCAGTAGATTTACTGGCATATAAAAGAACTGCGGGACAAAATTCCGGCACACCGGCGTCGCTGATATAACTTCAACAATTGCGAGCGTCGTTAAACCATAATTAATAAATAATCTATCATCGATAATACTTACAAAAAGGCTGGGGTAAAGTCTTGGGAGTATTCCGGGTTTCCAATGTTGATATAGTTAAGACTTGGGTGTTCTGGGCCCTGGAACTTATCAGGTTCTCGTTTGTGAATGGAACCGAACTCTGCCAGGGCTGAAGTGGGATACCCACTGTCAGCATCGGATTCACTCATGCTGTCGAACTTCGACGTTCATGACATGTATAGGGCGCCAGTGAGCCAATAGAAGCCTAACAAAAGGATCAGTCCCAAATCCGCCCTGGAAAAGTCAAGCCAAGACAGTATCCTATAAGTTTACTGTGGGCATTTTTGTTCTGTGTGTGCTCATTGCACTATTGTAATGCTGTTGGATGTAGATAATTTTTATCGTAAACTCAAACAATGAAGACACTTTTATAATGTTACGTTTGTTAGAATCCTGCCAAATGTTGCAGTAGACCTACCGATATTGACAAAGATGAATCACAATGAGGGTCACTGATCAATTGAGATGGTGCATCATTAATCTCAATTGATTTCATTGCTTCTTGGCCTTCATTTCGTAACAAATTTAGTTGCGAGCTAATGCAAACGATTTCTATCATGATCGTTGCAATAAACAAATGTTCCAGATTTAGACTGAGTAACATGGTAATCTGTATCTCCATCCAAAACTATCCATTCACCAACATACTGATCACAACTCTTTCAGCTCACGAAATTTGATAATTAATAGTAACAATTAACTTCTCTCTTACATTCTTCTAAGTACTCTATCATACTTTGTTAATTCTTTTTTTTCCATATTCGTTTGTCCTTTTTTCTTGTGGGTTCGTCATATTGTCCATGTTATTTTCTTGAGCCTTGAAAGCAGTGGCGGCTCCTGCATATTTCTTAAGAGGAGAAAAGAAGTTAACAGCACGAAATGACACCTTGAATGAAACAAGCTACAAATTAGCTTACATGGATACATGTAAGACCAGGTAGTGTTGGGGTTGATCTTTCCTTCTTTATAGCAATAATCTGTTCTTGTAAACTGAGTTTCCTAAATTGTCCAAAATATATTATGTTTTCACTTCCATTCATTGTTGAATAATTGCGCAAATTAACAATTACAAGGAAATTCACAACCTCGTAGCATTTTTCGAGCACACTACAGCATCACACGTGTTGGAAGAGACTAGCTACTAACTCGTAACCGGAACCGTTTTACAGAAATGGGAATGGGAAATAATCTGAGGAAAGCGAGAACACTGCACCCACTCACGTGGTCTGTGTTGCCACATGTACATTTTACAAGTTCAGTATCACATGCTTTTAAAGAATGTCAGTTCTTGTAAAGTCATACTATCATTATTGTTCAAAGCTGCCAGTGGCCGATTAATTTTTTATGTTAAAAATTATGTAGTTTGGAGTACCTACTTTCAGTTTCAAATATATTTGTACAAAACTGACAACTTGGCTGTTGCCCTGTCTAGTAAACAATGAATAGAAGTGAATTTCAGGGGTCAACTACGTAGAACTACTTCCTCTTTGTTTTACATAAACCCGACTTTAACTTTCAAATATCCACGAAAGTCTCAAACCATGAATAGTAGCGTATATAAAGTGCAATGTATAATATTTTTTATTTATAATTAAAAAAAGGTTTACATGGTGTCTTTCATAGCGTTGTGTTAAAACTGTTTTTGTTGTGTCTCCTCCTAGATGTGTTATAGTCCGGTTGAATGTAACATCATTAGATGGCAGTGGTAGCGAGCTTGTTGCACGACCAGTCGGTTTCTATTTCCCGCCCATGACTGATTCAGAGGAGGATCTCCTCCCTCTCCGTTCATTTACTTGCTTTAAAATTCTGCTTCTTTCTCTGGCCGCTAGTGTGCTGTTGTCTATGTGTGTTAACTGCAGTAGAGGAGGAATGGATTGACTTTCCTCCACACAGACAATCTCGCATCTTTCTCAAAGTTTTCTACAGCACATGAGCATGCGTCGTTTGAAACTCGATCAACCGAGTTTTTCTTATATCTGTGAACTTAAAAATTATCGAATCTTCCTCGAATTTCAAGGCACATATTTTATTTGGTATTTACTTTCAAAAGAAGAAAATGTGAGGAGGACGTTCCTCCCTTCCCTCCCCTGAGGAACCGCCACTGCTTGAAAGTAAATAAATTTCCCTAGAACAGGTTACTAGCCCATCAGGTACTCTAGTAGTGTAATTACCATTTTATACCATCTAGATCAGTGGTTCCCAAAGTGGAGGTCGCGAGACGATTTACAAAATAAAACAAACAAAAAAGTCTTATGATATACATTTATTTTGTATTTAGAAACATAAATATAAACGTTTAACATAAAAATAACAAAATGATTCAATAGTTATAAAGTAAAAAATAATGAATGTGATAAATGTGCCTGTTTTTCAGAATGTAGCTTTTCAAATCTGAACTAAGAATTAGATACACACACAGCGACATCATTTTCAAGTTCAAGGAGATTTTTTTTGCTTCTTTTTTTTTCATGGCAATTGTAGACGAGAAACTTACTCTAAAAGCTGTTGTTTAAAATCGTACTTTGGGTGGTATCAACTGGTTTTCAGAACAAATTGTTTGCAATTTTACAGGAATATGTATTTCTTGATTGGAGTCTAAAACGAGTACAGTAGTGGGGGGTTGCAAACAGAAGTCTCGCCCAAAAGTGGGTCGTGTCTTCAGAAAGTTTGGGAATCACTTATCTAGAGACTTACATAGTTTTTATGAATTATATAAGAACATTTGAGGAGGTTAAGATAAATATTTTGTTTAATATATTGAGAAAAAAAATATTCCGAATAAAATATTCCACAAACCCACTCCCGTCAGTCAATATCAGCTTACTGGTTCAAAAATTCAAGAGAACAAGTAGTGTGCAGGAAGTTAAATGTTCCAGGAGGAACAGCTTATCGGCCAAAATGGTACAACAGGTAGAGGCTGCAATTACCCGAAGTCCGAAAACATCAATCAGGAGTAGGGTGACCAGATTTACATCAATAAAAAAGAGGACACAAAGCTTCAAAAAGGACGCAGAATATCTGCATGGAAATATCATATGTACTTCGGTACATTAAAATAATATATATGATATGCGTAAATCACTTCGTGATTTAAGACGGCGCTTATTCCGTCAGATCCCGGCCAACTAGTCACTCATATCGAGTGCACCTCAGCACATATGTGGACTTCGGTCCTGCATTCATAGACATCTATGACGTAGTGCAGAGGGCGGCCACTAGAGGGAACCCAAGAGTTGGAGCTTAATCTGAGACGATTCTGACCGGCGTCGGAGTTGTATCCAGTGTGGCTTAGTGGATAAAGCATCAGCACGTAGAGCTGAAAACCCGGGTTCAAATCCCGGCGCCGGAGAGAATTTTTCTCCGTTCCATTACTCTTTCATCGTATGATGACGCAGAATATCTGCATGGAAATATCATATGTACTTCGGTACATTAAAATAATATATATTCAAAAAGGAGGACATTATTCGAAAAAAAGTGGGCAGAAGATATTATGTATGTACTTGGATTTACTTATTTATTTTTACTTGGTTATTTAACGACGCTGTACCAACTACTGGGTTATTTAGTATCGATGAGATTGGTGATAGCGAGATGAGGCCCAGGATTCGTCATAGATTACCTGATATTTGCGTTACAGTTGGAAAAAACCCAACCAGTTAATCAACCCAAGCGGGAATCGAACCTCCGACTGAGCTACACCGGTGGCTATTTAGATTGAGACTTTGGCCTATATTGTACTTTAAATTACGTCAATATCTATTTTATTACAAAATAATTATGATAAAATTTAATAATAATGATTATACAGTTAGCTACATATGAAAGTCAAATAAAGAAGACAGAAAGAGTATATTCCGTCGATGCAGCTGCCATCTACAGGCAAACTGTTTGAAAAAGGCGTCAAAATAGATAAGAGGCATACAAGTTACGAAAAGGAGGATATTTCTTGATTTTTTTTTTAATCTGCCCGGACCCTGGCAGAGGCCTAGAAGGAGGCCATGTCCGGTCAAAAGAGGGCGTCTGGTCACCCTAACCAGGAGGCTAAGAAGGAAGCTGGATGTACCGCAATCGACATTGTGGAAGATCCTCCATTACACTTTCAAAAAACGGACATACCACATCCAAATCGTGCATAAGCTGAAAAGGAACAATTAGCCAAGCCATGAAGCAATGCGTGACGATCTGTTCCAGGCAGTGGAAGAGGATAATTTTGCTGGAACTTGTGCTCTTTAGCAATGAAGCCACCTTCCACATGCAGAGTTTGCCAGATTCTCTCATCAGGAATCTAGGACAGGTGACGATACTGCATTCCTACCTTAACATAACATTTTTAATTAATTCAATTTGCAATACAACTGATTTTAGTCGTTTTATGTGTTTTAACTAATTATACAGAGTCTAAACTTTTGATTTTGTTACATTTTTGCTAGATTATGAAATTTCCTTTGAATTACTGATGAAATCTGGAAAAATAATGTCATATTACAGCCTGATCTATACAGAAAAAAAATGCATGATATAGTGTTTAAATTCTAGCAATAATAAATTAACTTCTAAAGACAGTAAAGAATAAAGATCTGTATAATTCCTAATACATACTATAGTATTATCGTTTCTATTTCGATACAACCCGATAGGAGATGCCAGGCAGCATTGACGATGACATTGAACATAGGTTGGACAGGGTCTTGAAAAAATGAATAAAGAATTTTAAAAATATTTTTTATAGAAGTGAGCAAAAAATTGTATTTTTCCAATTCTTCTGACATTCTGGTACAAATGTAACTCAATTCAGAACACAGGACACACCATTAAAATCCAGAATAATCCTTGGAAATCCAGGACGTCTGGCAACTCTGTCCACATGTGTGGCACGATCAACCAACACAACTGCAGATTGTAGGCAGTTGAACAGCCAAGAGAGACACTCCAAAGATCAATGTGTGGCTGGAGATCATATGTCCAAGATGTACAGACCATTCTTCTTCACAGAATGTGCTTCGTATCAAATATGCTGTGTCTATTCCTTCAACCACAGCTGGAGCAGGACGGCATCTTGGAAATAGTGGTTTTCCAACAGGACGGAGCTCCCCCAGATAACACATTTCCACTTATGTGGACTGGTAGGGGATTACCATGCATTTGGGCTCCACAGTCTCTGGATCTCACATCTCTCGACTTTTTTACATGGGGATACATGAAGTCGCAGGTTAAGATCAACTCCATTGACTATGTAAAGAAACGTATCCAGCATGCGGTGCTCAAGATATCACTTATAATGCTAAGAAAGGTGTTTCATGTGGGGGTTGTTTGTGGAATTGCACGGTGGTCTTGTGGAACTTCGCTGAGAAAGAACTGTGTCACTATGTGCTAGCAGGGGCGTATATTGCTGGTGTTCAAGGTGTGCGCTGGACACCCTGTAAATTTGGTAATCTCATTTTTTATTTTAAGTTATTTTACATAATGCAACAATAATTTTAATTTATCACAATTTAAATGCGTGGCAATCTCATTGGAAGTTGACGTATATACAGAGGTGTGGAAATTATTAGAATAATCTTAATTTTAAAGGTTTTTTAATAGTTACTTCACAAATATTAATTGAATTGACAAATATTGGTATATATTACTATACTGATGTAGGATATATTTACTACTAACAATGCCGGAAGGCATTGTTGTACATTGGTATTTTTCTTTTTTTTACAATTGTTATGGAAATTCAGAAATTATTATATTATGTTGGCAGAATTGGAAACATAAAAAATTATATGCACAAAACAGATATATACGTTCATTTGAACCTTCACAACAATGTAAACGCAAAGAACAATTTGTTTAAAGCATTTCTTAATTAATTTTTTATGTTTCCAATTCCGTCAACATAATATAATAATTTCTGAATTCCCATAACAATTGTAAAATAAGAAAAATACCAATGGACAACAATGCTTTCCGGCATTGTTAATAGTAAATATATCCTACATCAGTATAGTAATACGTGGTACATTCATTAAGTTCTGAGACTGAGGGCATAGTGGCGGTGTGGTGCACTAGAACGGATAGGTGGCGCCGTGATATGGTACCTTGTCAGTTAGTCTCTCGTCCCAGCATCATACAGTTACGTGCATATAGTGTAAGCAGAACTACGGTCTTTGTTGTGACGGTGATTTGAATGAGCGCGTCGGAACTCGAGTATGTTGCAGTTTGAGCAACGGGCAAACGTCACGTTCTGTCAGAAATTAGGCGAAACTGCTATAACCGATCATAACTGGAGACGAAACATGGTGTTTCCTTTACGATCCGCAACTGAAGCGACAATCCGCCACCTGGAAAACGCCATTATTTCCACGACAGAAAAATCTGCAACAAGACAGGTCAAAAGGCAAGGTGATGCTTTAACAGTTTTTTTTATTCAAATGGAATTGTTCACATAGAATTCATCCCACAAGGTGCAACTGTAGACAAGATCCTCTACAAAGAGATTCTTGGCCGTTTACGCAATTCAATTCGTCGTAAGCGTCCTGAGCTTTGGCATAGGAAGAATTGGCTGTTGCTACACTACAACGCCCCTGCACATCGCTCCATCCTTGTCCAAGAGGAACTTGCAAGGCAACAGGTCGCTGTTTTGCTGATCTCACACCATGCGATTTTTTTCTCTTTCCCCTCATGAAATCAATCCTACGTGGGCGTAATTTTTATGCGGCCGGAAAGGTCATGACTGCCACAAGAGAAGCCATACGGCGTCTTCCTGCCAACATCTTTCAGCAGTGCTTCCAGCAGCTACACAAACGTTGGCAGACGTGCATAGCGGCCAACGGCGACTATATTGAGGGAGGATGTCGATCTGTTTAAGTGTATGCCGTATCACACGGCATCTTCTGAGACATCCAGATTCTTGTGGGTGCCTACCCTTTAGGCGTCAGTGTCAGAACTTAATGACTGTACCACGTATTATATACCAATAATCATCAATTCAATGAATATTTGTGAAGGAACTATTAAAAAACTTTTAAAATTAAGATTATTCTAATAATTTTCACACCTCTGTAGTTCAAGAATAATTTTAATTTATTACCATTTAAATATTTTAAATGCCTGCTGGTTGAATGTGAACACCATCCCCAGAAGGCTTTCGTTTTATAACGTACGCTCTGCCTGACAAAGTGGGATGAGGTCTGGTCTGGTTGTCCTGTCCGTACAAAAGAACATCCCCTGTTGAGAGTTTCTGCCATAATTCTCTGCGCACGCAAGGTGGCATGGTGGGGATACTCGCTTCTCTCAAGCTCACAGGTCGTCCTGTATACAGGCAGGTCAACTTGACAATTGTAGCATTACAAAATATTGTGTTTGACGAGTGTGTTTACTGTTTGTGTGAGTGAATTTACTGTGTTTAGGTTTTACTAGGGTTCATAGCTGTGTGCCAGCGCAGGTGAACAGTTTAAATTACTTATTTAATGATAATAGCACTTGGAAATGTACACTGTAAAAGATCTTTTGCAAAAATCATTCTCTTCTAGTCCACTAGGAGAGAAATTACATATAGTGAATAAGGGTAGAACTACCCCGCCACTTCCGAATTTAGTGCAACAATATAAAACAAAAAGCGAACAATACACTAGACATTTTTCTATTTCACAATATGAAAATGCAGAATAGTTAGCGGGTTGTGGAACTTCAAACAGGTTATTTTGCTGGCCATGCTTATTGTTTGATCATAAATAATGCAATTTTGAATAACGTTATTTGTAGTTGCCTCCTTTCTCCGGCATTTACAGGGCAGTCATTGAAACAAGGTGATTAATTTTAAGACGTTGTGGTGCGAGTACTTTGAATAATATTTAAATGTCATTTTCTTTTAATTTTATGTCATTTTTCCATTAGTTTAAGGGCATTTTAATGGAAATCTTAAGTAGATTTTTAGGTCATCAACATCCGCCCCATAGTTATTAAATATAAATAATACTAAATTATATATTAAAAATGGCAGTTAATTGATTCGAATTCAATAAATGTTTTTCTAAAAAATGTATCAAATTTTATAATCACCCTGTATTAAAAACAAAGCATTGATGTAAAAATACCGTACAAGTTCTCTTACTCAAGTAAATTTAATTATTATATTCTTATAATAATCCTGCAATGGTTAAATAAAGTAAATTAGTACAGCACAATCTCTGTTAAAACACGTCATATACCAGTACCACTGGTAATGTGTCCTGAATAGGGTTCCCAGATGTCCTGTAAAATACGGGATCGTCACATTTTTTGCTAATGCATCCTATTGTCCTGGAAAAATCTTCAGGACAGCTTTTCGTCCTGTATTTTAGAATTCTAAACTGAGAAAAAATGGAAAGTTACAATGTCTATTCTACATTACAAATTACAAACATCGCACTTCATCATTGCATTGTAGATGGGCTATTATGAAACAATTATTGTGAGTTATTAATTTCTGAAGGCAAGTGATAGCAACACCAAATGTTTAGATGAAGTCTGGGTGGATCTTTTTTTTAAAAGTACTGAAGGAGAACTCTCAAATTTGAAGAGGGTAGTGTGAGTTCATTATGTGTATCCCTGGAACAAATGCATGTGTCGAAAGATTATTTTCTCGCATTAACACTCTATGGACTTATGAGAAAAATAAATTGTCTGTAAAAACAGTAAAATCAATGCTTGTTGTAAAATCATTCTTCAGTGAGGATTGAGTTGCTTTTCATACATGATTCTTCAAAATAAACAATTATTAAGTGAAATTAATTCTTCAGAGAAATATTGCAAGGCCAAAGCGGATTGATTTATAAGAATATGAAGTAGTGTATTTTGTAGCTGTTTCTGTAATAACTTAGTAAAAACGATTTGAAGCCAACTTACATAAAGAAGCTTAAACTTAATGCACATATTCTCCCTGACAATTTTGTTTACTATTTGTTTACTTACCCTTAGTTAGTAAAGTGTTTGTGTAGTAAACTTTACTACAAACACACTTTGAAAGATTGGCATATTTGATGAGTGCACATACTAAACTTACTCAGTGAAAACTGATAAATGTCCCGTATTTTTTCCAATATGTCTGGGAACCCTAGTCCTGAAGAATATTATCAGCAAGTCGAATCTGGGATTTTCTATCACTATTTTTACCAAATGCTTAAATGATTTCATGCGCGAAGTCAAACATGTTTCTCTGCTATGTCTTTTAAAGTCAAATGTTGAACAATGGAAGTGTTAACAATTAAAACAATAATACAATTTATAAAAATCTATTGCTCATTCAATAATACTACAATCATTGCACATAAAAAACATAATCAGAACATAAAATATACAAGATATATCATATCATTATATCTTTTACAACAGATTGGCAATAAAACATTTTAAGGACACTTCAATCACAATAATATATTAATTTATAAAAACTGTGTATAAGAAAACATTAAGGCAAGTCGAAAATTACCATCTCTGTCTACCTTAGAACTCCCATTCTGTTCATTTGCATTTCCGCAATGTATCTGAAGACACCTTTCATATTAATACGTAACAATCAATATCCTGCCTGATAAATTTTCTATCAAGGCATATACAGTGCATTATTTATTTTGCGAGGGCCTGCTCATGGATGCTCAATATATGCGCCATTGAACAGTTCACTGAGTGGACAGTTTTTTGCAATTTGAAATTGTAAAAAATGCTTACCTTTTCAAAGATGATGTTGAAAGTGTTCCCCATTTGCTGCTAGGCAGGGACTGTATCTAAACACATTTTCATTCACAAGTTTCAGCTCTGTTTCTGAAATATTGTTTTGCAGCTCATCTAATGCTCGTGGTTTTGATTTAAACACTCTGTCTTTTAAACTGCCCCACAAATAAAAGTCGTAAAATGTTAGATCTGGGGATCGAGCAGGCCACAATTCTTCACTAATTACCCTCTCATCAAAGACATCACCAATTGCATGCAATTCCTGATTACATACGAGTATATAACAGATTGCTCAGCCTTATAGGCTTTGACAGCAACAGCTTTTATAAATTCCACTATGCTGCCATCTAGCTACTGCATAAGAAGTCACGTTATAACTCTCATTTGAATTGCATGGAGCAACTGTACTTCCATCTAGCTATCATTCCCAATCGACGGTGGCGATCCTGGCAGTTGTTCTCTTCCACATGTTACCATTTTTAACATGGGGATGGGTGATTCACGAGGATTTACCGACCCTTACGGAGCTTATTTCTGAAAACATTCTAAGCAAAAAATGTCATATAAACATTTGTCCTAACCTCAATATTTTCAGAATTATATTTGAAGTTGGAGTTGTACGGATAAAAGAATATTACAGATAAAGAATGAACTATTCAGGAGTATTATTTCTTTAATTAGCTAGTATTCTGAAGCTAAAAATGTGTTGTGAATCCCATAGTTGCTTCGTACAGAATTTTTTTTTTTCGAATTTTAACTACAAAATTACATTTTCTTACGCATTTATCACAACAATTGTTACAAATTACGCCACCCTTGTAAATTCTTTAAGATTGTACATTAGCATGCATAATTAAACTATAAAGAATCAAATTCCTGAAGACGTATGATTTGTAACTATTTTTGTGATAAGTGCGTAAGAATTATGTCATTTTTAGTTAAAAATTGAAAAATAAAATTTGTGCAAAATATTTAACAACAAATTTTTAGCTTTAGAACACTAGCCAATTATATAAATGACACTTCTGAATAGTTCATTCTCTATTTGTAATATTTTTTTACCCTTAAAACTAAAGAAAAAAAGTACTTTATTAACAACTTCAAATTAATGTAACTTTGAAAATATTGAGATTAGGACAAACGTTTATATGACATTTTTTGCTTAGAATGTCTTCGGAAATAAGGGATAGTATATCGTCGTGAATCATCCTGTATATGTGATAAGAAATGCAATGAAGTCGCAGTTATATGAGTTGTAGCCCTGTCTTGCTGGAACGTACATACCTTCGTTCTTTTTCGGTTAATTGGGGGAAAAGACCGATCCAAAATTAAGGCTTGGTATTGGACATCTCTAATAATTAATGTTTCATGGAAAACAATTGGGCTGATTATTTGTTTTTGTACTTATGGCGTGCCACATACAGAACTTAGTGGAATTTTGTGTGTAGGTCTTGGGTTATCTCCTGATCAGTACCAATTATTTTGAGTGTTATCTCCTGAGTGCAAGGAAAACCACGCCTCGTCACTAAAATCACAGATTGTGGATCTAAATGGCCGTCATGTACACACTGTATAAACCAGTTGCAAAAACTGATTCTCCTACATGGGTCCCCGGGCTCTAGGGGTGCACTTCTGTAACTGTGTATGGATGAAATTTTGGTAATTTTGTAGCATTATGTGCTGATGTACTTCTCACTGTCACTTTTTGTGCCAACTTCGTGAGATTTTCACGACGAATACTCTAATCAAGAACCAATATCATTAAGCATTTCCTCTGTTGAAATGTGACGTCTTCTATTTCTTGTTCTACACTGTGTCCGGGACAAAATTTACCAAGAAGAAAGTTTAATAACTCACGTAATAATGGAGACAGGAAAATAAAATTTGCGGCAAATGAAAGAGGGGCATTTTAAGTTTTATGTGTGATGTTGGCAACATTTGGTCATTGTTGTTGACATAGCTGTAATTAAAATGGCGTTCACAGTGCAACAAAAAGTTCAATGCTGCTATTGGCTTGCCGAATTCAAGTATCCGAAGATAGTGGAGAGAAGATTTAGACAACAGTGGCCTGAGAAGCAACCACCAGATAGGCACACAATAACAACTCTGCATAGAAAGCTTCTTGAGACCGGTTCTCTTGTAGAGAAAACACCACGCGGGAAGAAGGTGATAGAAGCGCAAGTCGACAGAATTCAGCAAGCTTTCCAACGGAGCCCGTGTAAGTCTGTTCGCCGTGCCAGCAGGGAACTTGCAATTCCAAAGTCAACTATCCACGATGTTCTGCACAAGAGGTTACGTCTGCATGCATACAAGATTCAATTGGTTCAAAAGTTGAAACCAAACGACTTGCTTGCACCTATGATTTCGCTAGTGACATGCTGTTGAAAATTGATATTGAAAATGGATATCTGCAGAAGGTCGTGTTTAGTGATGAGTCCACCTTCCACGTCTGTGGGATCGTCAACAGGCATAATTGTCGCATCTGGGGATCAGAAAATCCGCATGTAGTGAGGGAATTGGAAAGAGACAGCCCTAAGATTAATGTTTGGTGCGGACTTACACATGAAATGTGTATCTTGATATGCTGCAAAATTACGCCATTCCTCAAATTCCACAGGGATATGTTTTCCAACAAGACGGCGCTCCGCCTCATTATGCATTACATGCTACAGATCACTTGAATGAATGCTTTCCTCAGCGATGGATTGGTCGAGGTGGACCTACAGCATGGCCTCCCAGATCCCCAGACCTAACCCCACTGGACTTCTTTTTTTTGGGGATACATAAAAGACATTGTGTACAAGACTGTAGCGGCAGATTTGGAGGATCTGCATCGGAGAATTGTCGCTGCTTGTGCAATTGTCACTCCAGAGATGTTACGAAACACATGGCAAGAACTTGAATATCGCCTGGACATCTGTCGTGCTACAAGAGGTACACACATAGAAGTTTATTAGTGGTCATTCGAAACTTTGTAAGTCCCTTTGTCAATTCCCGCAAACAGCATTTTCATCCATAAATTATTTGGTGAGTTATTAAACTTTCTTATTGGTAAATTTTGTCCCGGACACCCTGTATATTGATTCGTAGTTTTGAATTTGTTCACTATTTCATTAACTTTTCTCCTATTAGATGGATCGACCCCCAGAAAATCGTTTCTGAAATTCTCTATGACACTGGGCAGATGATTAGTTCTTGAAAAATTCATAACAAATGAAAATTATTCTTTGGTTGGCAGTAAATCTTAGAACCATGCCTCAAACAGTAGACACAAACAGAGAACTAAAACCACACTGCACACGTCTCTTAAAACAAATGACTCATGCATCATGCCACCTTATCGCTGCCGGCCTATTTGGCTTCTACTTATGTAACTGCCGCCTCAATATTCCGTATAGTAGCGAGCCCAAACAAAATAAATGCACTGTATTTCAGTGGTCCCAAAATTACATTATACTTATATACACAAAATTGGTAAGTTTTAGAAATACAATAAGAGAGAAAGTATTACAATATTCCCTCCAGACGTTGACGAGAAATTCTCTTCACAGAAATTTATAATAAGACTTTTTCATGAAGGTGATTTTCAATTCAAATCCATATATAAAAACGCCATGCTGGCATATAAATTTATAATCACCAAATATTTATAGTAAAATACTTCAAAACGAATAATAAATAAACATGTTAGTTACAAGGAAATTCAACTATAAAATATTGCTTAGAGAAAAGAATACATCGTCAACTGTATGATAAATTGCTGCTAAAGTATTTAAGTAAATAAATAAATAAAATGTCATTGTGATATGTTCTGTGCGTTTGTAATTCATCTTTTTCTTGTGTGTCTGTAATTTGGCACAATACACATCAGTGCTACTATAACTATACCGGATATACTATCCTCAAGTTCTTAATTTTAGACAAAAGCATTCTACTGGGCTTTTACTGTATTTCTGGAACACATTTCATTCTCTGAATTTCTCATTATATATGAAGGGTACACGGGAAAAACGATCAAGGTCCATCAAAAATCGAAATTGAGTTAATAATGCTATCTTATAGTGGAAAGGAAGTACTATCATGTGGTCTAGCTAGTAATAAGAAATAATCGTTCTTGACATTCCACTACGTCAATTTCTATTAAATACACACATAACAAAGTATTAAGTGCTTAAACTTTAAAATTCGTTTTTCTCGAAACTTTCTAAAATGGAACTTGATCATTATTCCCGTGTACCTTTCATATGTAATAAGACCATATATAGAATTTTGTCAAGGAGATGAGTCATTATTAAAATTGTTTACAATTCACCTTATCGGCATTTTAAATGTTGAGTACTATTATTATTATTATTATAATAATAATAATAATAATAATAATAATAATAATAATAATAATAATAATTATTATTATTATTATTATTATTATTATTATTATTATCTTAGCTGAGTTTTCACAGGGACATGTGAAAATAGTTCTGAGAAGAATGTTTGCAACAACATCGTCACGTTGTGACTGTGAAGAAACATTTGCCAGTGTGAAATTTTCACTAACCTCTCGAGAATTACTACGCGACTTTTTGATAAAAAATTGTAAAATTCAGTTTTGCGGTCGCTTAAATATATCAAAGAACCTGGAACGAGTGTGAAGTTTATATTAAAAAATATGAACTGTCAACTGCACAAAATGTTAAACGAATGTTTCACAATAAAGTCAGAACTCAAACTAATGAACAGGTGAATATTGCTCTTAAAACGAGTTCAAAATCGACAATGCACAATATTTAACATCTGCACTGTAGAACTGTCAAAAGATGTATCACAAGTTACATTTCATAATGTGTCGGCTTCATTTTATTACAAGGTCGGTACTAGGTACTAGGACTTTCTATAATAAAAATAGCATTGTTATAATTCGAACATGACGCAGCACCAAGTACAGGGATTATATTTAAGGAGGGGTAGGAGGACTATGCCTTATGTCGATGTAGATTTTGTTAGTCTGACAGTGAAAAATTAGAGAAGGGAAAATAATTATGGATAAAAAATACTCAAATATACATATATATATTTTAAGTTAAAGATTGGGGAGGGAGTGTTCAAAACCGGTAACCCCTCACTCCTTATATACACCCCTGAATAAGACACATTAAGGCTTGCTCTCGAAGCACATTCAGCTATTTTTCATTCAACACCTGGGCCATGACTATTAATTTGTTATAGTTTCTTCCAGAATTACAGAAAAGCTGATGTTTTTCTAAGTGTACACTGATACAAAAATAAATTTTCACTTGTTTCACACTTCTCTTTTATGCTAACATAATCAAAATATAATGCAGTGAAGACATGGTATGCATTACACGTTTCTTAAGGGATAGAAAATTGTTCCAGAATGAATTTATAAAAATAAACGTCACTATTTCTGAAATGATGTACTGTAAAGTGTAATGTTACACCACAATTCATAAAATTGTAAATACAGAATATAATTTTGGTACAGAACACCAAAAACATAAATTTGAACTATTTTCATAATCAAACATACATCTTTTCCACAGTTTTTCCAATGTTCCATTAATATAACTTAAATTACTTCGAATTTCAATAATTTACCGCAACTTTTACAGTAAGAGAAATGTAAAACGGACACATATTGAAAGTAGATCTGAACAGCTTTCATTCTACATAGAAGTTGATCACATTTTAATTGTTATAAAAAAATGGACGGAACAAAGTTTAACATACAACTTGAATTTTATAAAAATACAGTCCTGGTATAGTACACTTGTAACACAAGTTTGCATTTTATGCACAACCAATCAATTGAAACTGTACTGACAGTCTGACTGGACAGTTCAATCAAAGTAACTTTTTTTTTAACATAAAATTCACTGAAAAATTGAGCATATAAAAATACAGCCCTATAAGTGACATGAAACTCTAATTAGACATAGATATTATACAAATTCTAGTATGTACAACAGTGATGGATAGAAGCGTGGACAAAAATGTGGTACATTATTGTCAAGCAAGAATTCTCAACTTCAAACAGATACGTGAACAAACAAACCAGTTACATAATTTTACTTCATTGTTCTATAAAGTCAGGTAAGTTCCTAAAAATGAACATAGTAAAGAAGTTGAAAAGTTAATCAGTGATAAAATTTTACTCAAAATTCAGAAACTTTTTTGTTCAACATCTGTTTTAGTTTCTGTTGTAATTTTATATTTAATAATTCTGTGACAAATCTTAAATATTTCTGATATTTAAAATTCAAACCAAAGAATATAAGCCTTTCACTCCAATAGAAATATTTTAATGAATAAAATAATTTCGACTAGCATGGGATTTCAAGGAAAATATATTTTGCAAAATTAACAAAAACACGATGATGTAACATGTCTGGAATTTATGTGCGTCATACTACATAGATTTTATTCTTTGTAGGTTAACATAAAATTTTAGTAATTTATGGAATATTATTATTATTATTATTATTATTATTATTATTATTATTATGCAAATCTAGTCTTTCAGGTAAAGCTTCCTGTAAAGCAGATTTGAATAATTTCAAAGGAAAAATTGTTCCGGGGCCGGGTATCGATCCCGGGACCTTTGGTTGAACGTACCAGCGCTCTGCCAACTGAGCTACCCAGGAACTCCACCCGGCACCATCTCAACTTTTCCCTTTATATCCACACAACTCGCGTGGGCTGACGTCACTGTGTACATTAACAGAAAACCATAATTCCAAGTCACACAGAGTTTGTGTGCACACGATGTGGGTCTCTGGCGTTTCGTCAGTCCACGCGAGTTGTGTGGATATAAAGGGAAAAGTTGAGATGGTGTCGGGTGGAGTTCCCAGGTAGCTCAGTTGGCAGAGCGCTGGTACATTCAACCAGAGGTCCCGGGATTGATACCCGGCCCCGGAATAATTTTTCCCTTGAAATTATTCATATTATTATTACATTTTTCGAAACATTTCTAAAAGTTTTCAAGATTTTTTGTGGTTGAAATCATGAAATAGATTAAAATTATTGCATCTATAGCTTACTGTATAATACCTTGATTTTTATGTATTTCTGATTTTAATACCAACATTTTTTGTAATGATGATGATGATGATTATTATTATTATTATTATCAGTAACTAAAGCTGTCGCAAGAAAAGAACCACCTGTTACAGTAATATAATATCTCTTTTTCAACTTCCTTCTACTCAATGGTATTTGGTTAATATTTGGGTCTTGGCTAAAACAGGTTAAGAACACCTGTCTTGCGCTCGGGCTTGGGTTAGATTTTCATTTGGGCTGATTACCCATTGTTTTTTTTTCCAAGGTTTTCCCCAACCCTAAGGCAAATGTCAGGTAATCTATGGCGAATCCTCGGCCTAACTTCATCTCGCCAAAACATTGTAATCTTGTAAAATCTTAACTTGTTTCTCATATTAAAGCTTCAATGCTAATGTAAGATCTATGGAATACAATAAATGAAATGAAATGATAAAGCATAGGCCTATAATACATATTTCGTAATTCAAATTCGAACAGACTATGTTAAACATAATAAACAAAGGGCACTGGGGATGAGGTACATTTTGAGTTGATTATCAAATAAAATGTCTTATTTTCTATTTGATTCACCTTAACTACACCAAGTAATGTGTCAATTTAGAGGTTAAATGTACTTCCTACTAAGGCTACTTATCATATTGTTTTCCAAAATACAATATCTACAGTCAGTATAATTTAAAAAGTATATGAAATATAGCCTTATGGCAGTGGCGGCTCCTGCATATTTCTTAAGAGGAGGAAAGAAGTTAACAGCATGAAATGACACCTTCTTGAATGAAACATGCTACAAATTAGCCTATATGCATACATGTAAGACCAGGTAGTGTTGGGGTTGCCCTTCCCTTCTGTATAGCAATAATCTGTTTTTGTAAACTGAGTTTCCTAAATTGTCCAAAATATATTATGTTTTCACTTCCATTCATTGTTGAACAATTGCGCAAATTAACAATTACAAGGAAATTCACAATCTCGTAGCATTTTTCGAGCACACTACAGTATCACACGTGTTGGAAGAGACTAGCTACTAACTCATAACCAGAGCCGTTTTACGGAAATGGAAAAAGGAATGGGAAATAATCTGAGGAAAGCGAGAATACTGCACCCACCCACGTGGTCTGTGTTGCCACATGTACATTTTACAAGTTCAGTATCACATGCTTTTGAAGAATGTCAGTTCTTGTAAAGTCATACTATCATTATTGTTCAAAGCTGCCAATGGCCGATTAATTTTTTATGTTAAAAATGATGTAGTTTGGAGTATCTACTTTCAGTTTCAAATACATTTGTACAAAACTGACAACTTGGCTGTTGCCCTGTCTAGTAAACAATGAATAGAAGTGAATTTCAGGGGTCAACTACGTAGAACTACTTCCTCTTTGTTTTAAATAAACTCAACTTTAACTTTCAATATCCACGAAAGTCTCAAACCATGAATAGTAGCCTATATAAAGTGCAATGAATAATATTTTTGATTTATAATTTAAAAAAAAAAAGTTTACATGGTGTCTTTCATAGCGTTGCGTTAAAACTGTTTTTGTTGTGTCTCCTCCTAAATGTGTTATAGTCCGGTTGAATGGAACATCGTTAGATGGCAGTGGTAGCGAGCTTGCTGCACGACCAGTCGGTTTCTAATTCCCACCCATGACTGATTCAGAGGAGGATCTCCTCCCTCTCCGTTCATTTACTTCCTTTAAAACTCTGCTTCTTTCTCTGGCCGCTAGTGCGCTGTTGTCTATGTGTGTTAACTGCAGTAGAGGAGGAATGGAGTGCCTTTCCTCCACACAGACAATCTCGCATCTTTCTCACAGTTTTCTACGGCACATGAGCACGCGTCGTTTAAAACTCGATCAACTGAGTTTTTCTTATAGCTGTGAACTTAAAAATTATCGAATCTTCCTAGAATTTCAAGGCACATATTTTATTTGATATTTACTTTCAAAAGAAGAAAATTTGAGGAGGACGTTCCTCCCTTCCCACCCCCGAGGAACCGCCACTGCCTTATGGTAAGTGTTGCTACATTTATAAATAAACAGTATCAGTAAATGTCATAGCTCTAAAGATAATATTTCAAAATATTACTTCCTGAGAAATTCTTACATTTAAAATACAGAATAGCTTCTTTATCTAGATCTCTTATGATAAATTGGATATTTATACATCAGAAGTCGTTAAAACTAGCATGACTGGTGCAGCTGGGCTTGCTGCACACGTTAAAGATTTCAAAAGTGTTCTGGAGTAGCTAAGTTATGAGACTGACTGTAAGACTGAGAGTTTTAAAAATGTTACCGGCACAGAAGACCATTTATACAATTACTTAGTTTCAAAAGAGAACATCTTTAAATTTTATTTATTGCAATAGTTATGGCCTTGTTATTTTTTTTTCTGCAAACACCGCAATTTATACTTCATAGTACCACAGTCTAGTATATACAGTTTCGAAGCTCAATACGTAGGGAATATGCATCCATAAATAGTCGCTGACCACTAGGATCGCTACTATCGCCTCATTACAGACAATGCGAAATATAGTCCTGTCGCTCTAATTTCCGGCAGCCGATCGCGTTGCAATTCGGCTACATTTAAACATGAGCATCTTGTGATTCGCTGATTCATTTCTTAGGGCTCGATAAATACTTAATATAATCGCCCGCCATTTTAGCTCTTTCGTTGGCGTTCGCAGAAAGCACACAAAGACGTTATTTGCCGCTCAATTATTTGCTGAATTACAATGCGTTTGATTTATTATCATAGGAGCTACGACATGATAATGTTTAACGGTGTGGCAAATAGATTCCTCGTATGGTAGCTTGGCAACATAAGAACAAAACTGGCGAACGATACTATCTACCTAGACTTTATAGAGCCTTCACTTTCTAAGACATACGCAAAGAGGCGGAGTCACACCGGAAATAACAGCGTCGGGACTATAGTACCGGCACAGTCTATTGTTCCTAGCACCCTCAACAACTTAAGCTTCGTGACTGTATATACTAGACTGTGATAGTACATTAAATTTTTGTAGAGAAATTGTTAAAGCTATTCACTGTATCACTGTAAAAAAATTTAAAATATGGTTCTGATTTTTCAAGTAATGTTAAATCCTTTCAAAATCAAATATTAACAAAATGAAATAATTTAAATTAATTCAATGAATAATTTTTTAGACATTGTGGTTCCGATAAGCTGAGTATATATAAGTAAAAATGCCGTCAATAGTTCATCTATTTTATGAAAGTTTATTAAGCTGTATATATTTTCACTCGATTGTGAGTTTAACCTGACTGGCATTTAATGATTTTTGAGACATTGTGGTTCCTTCAACCTATTTACTCACCACTTTATTTGTTGCCAAATACAGCTCACATCTTTTCTTTAGTAATTATTTCACAGCTTCTTTTACTTCTGTACCTAAATCGACAATTTTACAGAACATGTGTAATCCCAACATTCGTGTAGAGATGCAGACACTTATAAGCACACAATTAAGAATAAGAGAAGCAACAGAGATGAAGTTGCTAAGTTCTCTGGCAGGACACATGTTACTGGACCATAAGAAATATGATAAATTTGCTAGAAATTTAACATCTTATCGACAAAAATTAACATATACAAAAGCAATGGCTGAATAGTTTAAAATAAAAGGGCACCAGACAGAAACTCACGCTCTCTCATTCATAATATTCTGTTCAAGGGCAGGTCTTTCATTGCAAACCCAGCATTCTCAACCTTTCCTATTTTCCGCATATGATCCATGTATCTTAATGTTGTCTATCATCTGATATCTTCTTCTGCCTAGAACTTTTCTTCTGTTCACCATGCCTTCTAGTGAATCCTTCAGTAGGCAGTTTCTTTTTAGCCAGCAGCTCAGCCAATTTCTTTTTCTGTTCCTGAGAAACCCCATAAGCTCTTAAATTATAAACTGTCTGGAAAAGGACAATGGGACAGCCCAAAAAACAATAAAAGAATCAGTTATTTTTACAGTTCCTGAAACGTAACTGACCAATTGTTCTAATTCACGAAGATGCTGCTGCTGATAATGATCCATACTAAAAATAATTCAAGATTTTCCACACGTTACTGAGTATTGGATAATTTCAATCATTTTCATAACTGTTTAAATGATACCAAAAAATTTATGATTTCTTGATGAATACAGTAGTGAAAATTTGTATCATCATACCTTCATTGTAAATTCATTTATGCGCATTTTAAATATTATTAAAATGACGAATAGATAGACAACATCACTCTTTCTGTATCTAAAAGCTAAAAAGTGTACTTAATTGAAAATCTTGAAACAGACTTTTGCAGACCACAGTTATTATTGTATAAAGGGTATTAGGGAAATATGTGGAAGGTGAGAGATAATTGCATTGCAAATTTTTCCTCACTGTAACAGTCTTCCCAATAATTATTAGCAAGGTACTGCATTACAATAATTTATTTTTCTAATACAACATTTAAATGTCTGTAAGAGTAGCTGCCAGCAGAAACCGAAAACTTCCAGTGAATCAATTGTTCTTAGTTCGTTTGTTTGAAAGGACAACATGCTAAATAGGTACTTAAGATATTTTCTTCTTTCATTGCCTTCTATTACTCAAAGAAATATGGGTACTTATTTCTCTAACACCTTTGTATATATGTATAGTATATAAACAAAGTTACATGTTCAAGAAATGTAAAGGACAACTGTTTTCCTTAGAACGAGAGAAAATGAATCCAGAAGACTGGATTATCAAGACCAAGATAAACAGAGTCTACTGTAATAGGCACATTTTCTAAGGCTTTTTCTTCTTGTTTCAGGCATAAGAACTCTCGATTCAACATCTTGAACACCAAATCCTTCCAATAATCTGAGAAACTTCAATGCCATCATCTTCACTAAATATGCTGTCCTGGGTCCGTCTCAAAGAGCGAAGAACTATTCACTCTCTCACTTTACTCTTCAATATTCTTCAAAACTCTAACCCTAGCTACCTACCTTCTCGTTTTCAACATTTGTCCTCATATCACGAAATAGATACTCGCTCACAACACCATATCACACTCTCCATTCCTAAACACAGAACATCCTTCTACTCTTCATCTTTCACTGTCTCTGCAGCTCATCTCTGGAACTCTCTACCACAACATGTCAGAGACTGTCGGACATTGTCTAGTTTCAAAAATAAATTAAAATTGCACTTTTTTAATTAGATTCCTTTCAGTTATAAGCCCATTTCTCTGCCATAGTTTTGTAAAAATATAGGCTATATATTTCTTTTTCCTTCCTTTCCCCTTTTTGTTCTCTTTATCAGTCAATGAATTTATTATCATAGCCTTTTTATCGTGAATTTTATTTAATTTTCGTATTTCTTTTCTTTTTTATTATTATTTTATTACATTCCATTTTTATATATTCTTCCTTACGTTTTTCCATATTAACCATTTGTACTAAATGAGTTGCTTTCACTATATTCCAATGTATTTTACTTTCTTTTTTTTCTATTATGGTATTATTTTCATGTTGTTTAGTGTCAATTTTATTGTGCTATTATTATTTTTTTTTGTAATATGTTAGTATTCTGTT
The DNA here is from genome assembly GCF_040183065.1 of Periplaneta americana. NCBI lineage: Eukaryota > Metazoa > Arthropoda > Insecta > Blattodea > Blattidae > Periplaneta > Periplaneta americana. The sequence goes on along the minus strand of NC_091118.1, from coordinate 39,926,082 downwards.
CTTTAACTTTTTGTTAAATTTTAACTGCTTGTATACTTTGTGACCTGGTAGAGTGGAAGAGAAGGCCCTATGGCCTTAACTCTGCCAGTATAAATAAAGAATTATTATTATTATTATTATTATTATTATTATTATTATTATTATTATTATTATTATTATACATTTCTTTTTCTTCTGACCATTCCACTTCTGATTCACGATTCAAGAAGCATTGCAATTAAAATCTAAAACCTTCCAGTATTTCTGATACAAAAATACCTCTCTTACTCAAAATATAATTAGTGAAACATTACAACATATAAGAATAAATTTCTTAAATAGACAGTGCCATTTCATTTTAATTCATTTTGTTTCACCTGTCACGAGCCAACACATTTCCTTCAGTCTCTTCATATGACAATTCAGATTGTTTATGTGAATATGATACTATTTCTTAGCTTGAAAGAAAATATGCAATATAAGATATACTACGAGTTACAGCAGGAAAGGTCAGTTTTGACGGACTGAAAAAGCTGAGCACCAGTATAATGTCTAAGCTTGGTGCGCATGCTCAGATATCATAACAGTGCCATGTTTATTAGCCATGAACACTACACTGAAATTGTTCACCGCTAAGAAGTAACAGCACATCTAACCGTGAAACTAGCGGGTCCAGGTTCAAATCCTGGTTGGGACAAGTTACCTGGTTGAGGTTTTTTCTGGGATTTTCTCCTCAACCCATTACGAGGAAATGCTGGATAACTTTCAGCATTAGGCCCTACATTCATCTTACTAGCATTATCACCTTCATTTCACTCAGACATTATAAAACGTGTTGATAAAGCATAGTAAAATAACTAACTTTAAAAAAAAAATACTAAAATTATTTGATAATAAAATGCAACTATCGAATAATTAAGTCAATGATCAACACTTTTCATTTATCTTTCATTTATATTTATTCTGATTTGTAAACTATATGAATTCGTTCTTTTTTCCACCCTAACTTGTCGAGTAAATCGATAGTTTTGAGTAATCGAATTATTTGATACTTGTGGGTACTGGTACCAGCAATCAAATTATCGATACTCATTTAAATAAATAATCCAATTATTGGATATTTCTGAGTAATTAAATTATGCAATACTTCCAAATGATCTAATTATTCGATACCGGTAGCATTTGTTGCAGTAGGCCTACACATGCCTTTTGGGTACAGTATAAAAACGACTGTGTTCGTTGTATATGCTGTAATATTTGTCATTAAATTGCCGGGTAGTGGGGCAACCCCATTTGGCTTAATAAATACTAACATCTATAAGGTATCTTGTGTATACTGCTGCAGAACTTCCGGCAAGAATTATCATTGCATGTGATATAACCTGAACAATATAAGTAATATTAAAAATTATGCAACAGTCAACAGTGCGACAATAGCAACAACTAGAAGTTGTAATTCTGAATACCTGATGTAAATATTTGTGCATTCACTCATGTTTATGAGATGGCATAAAATGTTATGTTGAAGTAATTTAATTAATAAATAATATGACGAAAAGTGGGTTTCGCGTTCATTCATTCAAATTTCATATACATCCCAAATATACGCAAGAGGTATTGCCTAAATACCCTACAACTATTATGACTTGTAACTTGTAACAGGAGCAATTTGTGGGTTCGTAATCTCATATTATTTACTTTGATCTCCTTTATCAATGAAAGCTGTCCGTGTCACAGTCACGAAAAATACACTGTATATCAATTCCAGGTAATTTCATAGAAGACGGGCACTTGGTTGAATATAGTAAGTATTACCAACTTTTTTATTTCAGAGTTAAATGTTAGTGATCTTTTAGTGACTTTTACATGTTAGTTCTAGGGTTTTTTTTATACTAGGTGTCGCCGTGATTTACTTTTAATTTGATTGGTTATAGTTGTCATTTGTTCTAGAATTTTCGTTAATTTTGATTGGATAATGACGTTATCAGTTGTTCTTGGTTGTTTGACGTGAGTGGTGTTATGTTGTGTCTGATGGCTAAAGCTATTGAAAGTTTGTCATTTTATGATTTTTGTGATTTTCTTTCGATTTGATTGGTTATAGTTGTAATTTATTCTAGAATTTTCATTAATTTTGAATGGATAATGACGATGTCAGTTGTTCTTGGTTGTTTGACGTGAGTGATATTACATTGTAGATTTGTCTGCATTTGTCGAATGCGCATCATCATGCTTACGAAAAGGCACTTTTCAGTGCCAATAATTTATTTTGTGTGCACAAGGTTGGATTTTGAAGTAAGAGGGAAAGGAAGGAATCCGTGTTCTGAAATTATTTATTAAATTTTGTGTCGATTTTGGTTTAGTTCTTTCGCTGGTGAATAAGGATTGTGTTGAATGTTGAGGAGAAAACTGTTTTTCTGTGGTTTAAAGGAATTATTTACTTTATTTTCTGTAGATGTTAAGGTGTAATAAGTGTTCGAAGAGAATTTCATTTAGTGTAAAGACGTGGTTTATTTATGCAAAGTTGACTGTACGACAAAGTGTTGGTTTAGTTCTTTGTTGCTTGTATGGTTTAAGTTTAGATTGCCTTAAAGCCTGTGTCATTTATACTGGAAGTGAAGTGGTTGTCGATGAAGACGTCAATGAGAATTGAATTTTATTTGGTAAGATGATAAATTATGTTTTGCTTTGTGTTTTCGTGATTTTTGGATTCTACAAATTTCTTTGTGCCGACGAAAACTGCCAGAAAAGTACTATCAACTATGAAGTTCGAATGCTACGAAACGCCAAAAAAAAAATCAAAGGCAAAAAATTAAATATATTTTCATTTTTTTTTTTTTGAGGGCTTGTTCTTCTTTAAAAATATGAATATATATTCGATTTTTCGATGTTTGGTGATATTTGGGCTTCATAGTTGGCAGAACGTTTTTGGTAGTTTTCGTCAGCCATGTTGGATTTTGCCCGTCTTCTAGGAAATTACCCAATTCCATTACAATAACACATCATAGTTCTTTAATAAACAACTTATAACCTGATGTTAGCACTCTTCCATGGCTGCATAATTCTCAAATAAAGAGAAAATGTTGTACTTGTTATCTACTATTATGTCAAATTACAGTTTGTCTGTGAATTTCCAATTAACATTCTGTTCATCGGACACTTCTTGAGTAAAATCTAGTAGATACTATATGTTTCACATGACGGCCATGTAGTTATTTTTAGGAATGACAGCCATGTTGTTATTTTTTAGGATTTTGACGTAAAACGTCTACATTCGATTTACAATATCAGAAAACTTGTAAACTCTGACGTCATTCATGGTACTGGTACTATGGAAACAGAAGTGTAAAATGAATTGCATGTCTTGTGGTTTTCTACGTGGTTCATCTTGCTCCACTCTCCAATTAACGTGCACTGCCCATCTCACTCTATTATCTAATTATTAGATACGGTATACTAATCCTGCCTGTGATATTGGTCGCATTTACTTAATCCTTTAAGTCCGTCCTTACTTAACCTAAAAATTACATTCCAAGAGTAAAGACATTTCCTGTTTCCATAAATCCCCTGTCACATTTTATTCTTATTCCAAATACGTGTAACTAATAAAAATTATTTATGTTCTACAGATGTACTTTTATTCAAGTGTCTAGGTTAGGTTAGGCTTTTGGTATGTTTCGGAAGAAAGAGCACATTCTTAGACAATTGTGAGCTTATGCAAGGCATACCAAACTAAATTAACTTAACCTGTCGCTAATTCGACCTTAAGAAAACTCGCTTTTTCTCTGTGGTCAGTATGAAAATGTACGGAAATGAGATGTATGTGCTGCCCTTCCCTGCTGCCTACCCCTTCCACCTTGACGGAGTGATCTTGCCTGCCCACACCTCTATGCCGGCCCTTCACTTTCACAGAACCTTTCCACCCTTATTTCGGAGCAAAATTGGAGTCAGGATTCACCTTTTCTTTTGTTTAGATACATACGACTGGACTAGAAGCCATGTACGTAAATATATTTGTATCTTAACATGGTAACGCAACTGTCAAGGAATACCAAACGATTTTATGTTTGTCTCCATATAAACTCAAGGCTATAAAAAGCCTAAATATAACGACAACCTTTAAATACACCGCACCTGGTTTACTGCATAGTCAATTAACAGCCTGACATAAGCACTGAGCTCACCATTCATTTTTGTTCTCCATTTTGTTTCTTTTCTCTACAATATTTATTATTATTCTGTACAAAGTATTTCACGCAATCACCATATTGCTGGTTCCTACAATTTGTACGAAAATTAGTTCCTGTAATCTCTTTCACAATAGGCCTACAACATATTATGATCTTTGTTCAATGCAAAGCTTTTGTGTTCCTGAAGTACCTACTGATTTATTGAATTTGCACTTTTAATTTCAAAATTGCTTCTTAGGCAAAAAATTGACTGTTTATCTCACTGGATAAAAGAACGTCTAAAACGTGTACCTATACTATTATGTACTTTAAATGTACTGATAATTAGGCCTAACCATTTTCTATACAGAACCTACAGTATTTATTTTTTAAGTTTTACGTGACTGCTGTGTTATTTTCGTTTCATGAAAAGTTCTGCCCATCGAAATTATTCAACGGTCAAAGAGTCAACAAGTACACAAACCTTTCATGTCTCGAGTAACATTACCGAGCCTATCAGAGGCTTTAAATGTCAGAAAAATTAAATCTCAACACATGTTTCAAGTCAAAATCCTTCTTCACAACCAAGTTACTGTCAAAGTTTGAAGCCAAATACGAAGTTATTCATATTATAAAAGTCTTTGCTATATAAAAAAATCACAATCCTGCACAGATTTGCATTGTTATTTTGACATTTTTTTATACTTAAATGGTTAAAATTACAACATATGACGCACACACAAGACACACATTGTGGTTTTGTAAGACTACATTTTTTCTTTCATATAAATGTAGTCCAAAATGTGGGCAAAAACTTTCCATTGCATGTGACAGGTTATAATATAGCCTACTGATACAAATGTTAGTTCAGTACTAGTAATACGGGGTGTCCAGTTACTTATTAGTCTGCAGTTGACACTCGTTACGGCAAGTTTCCTACACAGTGTGCTAGGTTTAAGCTGAGGATTTGCGACTTGGTTTTCTTGTGAAGTAGAACTCAGCTTGTGTTACATCAGTGTCTCGTAGTGCCGACATACTATTTCCAAACAAAGTTCATTGACACACAGCAGTTGTTCATGTGGAATGGCATAAATATCCTGTCTAATTTATATTTTTTTCCAATGCCTCCAAAGAATGAGAATTGTTTACATGAACTTTCTCTTTCGAAGTACTCCATAAATAAAAATCGCAATGATTTAAATCCAGGGGTGTAATATCTAATATGAAAGACAAGATTTTTTTTTATTAGCAATAAACGTGAAATGTGATGGAGAGATGCACCAAGAAGTATAGGCAAGTCTTTATCATGATTTATGTCAATACATTTGTCGCGAATTTTCGCGAAAATAGGCTGCTTCTAGTTTTGAAGATGTTAGCTACAAAAGAATAGGGAGACAAATTATTCTAGAAATCTATTATTCTCTTTAATGGCGTACAGGCAGGGTTGCCAGATTCTGTCGTTACAAATCCTGGACAAATGATGATGCTCTGTACCTTAACGTGATTACATATTTGAATTAATTCAATTTGTAATACAACTGAGTTTATTCGTTTTATGTATTTCAACTAATTATATAGGGCCTAAACGTTTAATTGTGTTACATTTTTGCTAAATTATGGAACTTCCCTGGGATTATTAATAAAGTCTGGAAAAATAATGTCATATTACAGTCTGATCTATACAGAAAAAATGCATGATAAAGTGCTTAAATCCTATCAATAATAAATCAACTTCCAAAGACAGTAAAGAGTAAAGATATTGTATAATTTCTAAAATATACTACAATATTATCATTTTTATTTCAATACAACTCGATAGGAGGCACCAGGAGGAATTGACGATGATGTTGAACATAGGTTGGACAGGGTCTTGGAAAACTGAATAAGAATTTTTTAAAATAATTTTATAGAATGAGCAAAAAAAAAAATGTATTTTTCCAATCTTTTTGACATTCTGGGACAAATATAACTAAAGCCAGGACACAAGACAATCCATTAAAATCCTGAGAAAACCAGAACGTCTGGCAACCCTGCCTACAGGACCAATGAATACTGGGTTTTTTGTACAAAACTGAGTTAAGTAACAATAATCATGATTTAATAAGTGTAATAGTATTAATAGTCTCGCACCGTGGCGTCGTGGTCTAAGGCATTCTGCCTAGGACTCGCATTACGGAATGCGCACTGGTTCGAGTCCTCATGGGGGAAGAAATTTTCTCATGAAATTTAGGCCAGTGTATGGGACTGGTGCCCATCCAGCATCGTGATGCACTTGGGGAGCTACGATAGGTAGCGAAATCCGGTTGCGAATGCCAGCTGGAGGATCATCGTGCTAACCACACAATACCTCCATTCTGGTTGGATGATCGTCCACCTCTGCTTCGGTATGTGGGTGTGAGGCCAGCAGCCGCTGGTCGGTCTAGGCTCTTCATGGGCTGTAGTGCCACAGATTATTATTATTATTATTATTATTATTATTATTATTATTATTATTATTATTATTACCAGTAACAGCTTTATTTCGCCATGAATGTTGCAAATACAATGCTGGTTGTAAGATTGTTACTAATTCAGATTATGTACGAGTGTATGACATGACATGACATTGTGAAAAGAAATAATGACGAAATTTCCACGACATTACTGTTACATTTTTAACTATTACTATGATATTGTCACACCATTATCTCCTGGCTTAGTTGCCTCATGAGTGATGCCTTATTGGTGCCGCTTATGAGGTTCAAATATGTTTTCGGACAATTTACTAAACAACAACTATGATATTTTATTCACTTTTCACGATAAAGTTGAAAAATGTTTACCGAAAAAACCTGGCCCTGCTACTATAGAACCTGTGGTGCGAAATTTTCTCACTGTGTTTGGAATTTTTGTCCTATATGACACTGGGGAATTTGGGTACTTCCTACGAAACTTTCTTAGCACTAGTCTCTACGATCCATATTTTTGCAAATGTGTTATTTATGAAAACTTGTTCTTCGACACTGAATTTCATATTCTATGTGTAGTAAAGAGAAAAGAAATGTGTCTCATACAAGGTTAGAGTTACTCTACTGATGAATACACAAACAGAATAGAAACATATCTTATGAGTTTATAGAGTCACACTGCCAATAGCTAGCAATTGGCATATCTCAACCCAGGCCGTTACTGTAACACCAGAGTATGACTTGTCCCAGACTTGGCTGAGCTGAAAGATCACAGGACACCCCGTATTACGTGGCAATAGCAGAAGTATTGCAGGAACATAGGCTTCGAGTCTCCATATGAACCAATACCTCTCTCTCTCTTTTTTGTAATAAACACTCCACACCTTCAGTTCTCTCCTATACTTCAGTCTGTGGAACTCCGCCTTCATCTATTCTCGTTTTTGGTTTCTTAAGCGATGGTACAGGCGTTGCTTGCTTGCGTGGCCCGCCAGTTGGCGAGCTGGTTGTGAAATGTGACGTATCTTTAAGTGATCCAGCACTACCAGTAATTCTTAAAGATGGGGTGCTAGCAGTTCGTCGAGGATCAAAATTATTTTGAGCCTCGCGTGTTTTTGCTTGGCTTAATTTTGAAGAGGGCGGTGGAGTGTCTCGGTACTCAATTGTTGCACTATGATTGTCAATTCCTTCCCCTGGTTCTCCAACGTCATCTCTCAGGACAATGATGTCACCATTGTAGTATCGGTCAGATTGCCTGCAATAAAAGTAGAGGCAGTAACATCATCGATTAGCAGTGGCACAACCAGTTAAAATCTTATATAAACTGTCAACTTTACTTTTGTGTGGCCACCATTTTCTTCCCTTATGATATCTATGTAAGAATAACAATAATACTAGTAATAATAATTAATAATAATAATAATAATAATAATAATAATAATAATAATAATAATAATAATAATAATAATGTCAAATAGCAATGGTAAAGGAAGCTTTCAATAGAAACAGGAGTATCTTCTGCGGACCTCTGGAGAAAGAACTAAGGAAGAGACTAGTGAAGTGCTTTGTGTGGAGTGTAACATTATATGGGACAGAAACATGGACATTACGACGAAGTGAAGAGAAGAAACTAGAATCATTTGAAGTGTGGATATGAAGAAGAATGGAGAATGTAAAATGGACAGACAGAATAAGAAATGAAGCTTTGTTGGAAAGACTGGGTGAAGAAAGAATGATGCTGAAACTGATCAGGAAGAGGAAGAGGAATTGGTTGGGTTACTGGTTGAGAAGAAACTGCCTACTGAAGGTTGCACTGGAAGGAATGGTGAATGGGAGAAGAGTTCGGGGCAGAAGAAGATATCAGACAATAGACGACATTACGATATGAGCCGTTCAGAGCAAAAGTGGTGTAAGTCAAAATTGGGTAATGATGTTTAAAGTAAGAATTCTGTAAAATACAGCGCAAAGTAGCAAGTAATATGTCCTTCTTGCTATCCACTGACTACTAATAGTTTAAATAAATTGAATATTAATTGCTACTTTGCGCTTTATTTTACAGAATGTTTATTTTAACCCTTATTACCCATTCTTGACTTATTCTGCTCTGAACGGCTCATATATGGGTCATATGAGGAAACTAAGAGGAAGACAGAAAATAGGAAAGGCTGGAGAATGCTGGGTTTACAGTAAAAGACCTGCTCCTGTGCAGAATACAATGAATGAATGAATGAATGAATGAATGAATAATAATAATAATAATAATAATAATAATAATAATAACAGCAATAATAATAATCATAATAATACACTACGTATAACTACAAATGGGTGCAATACCTGTCAACAGATGCATAATTTTATTATGCTACATATCTTTATATAGGTAAAAGAACATGTGGGTGTGATTGGAATACTAGGAGAACAAGGGGAATACCACAAGAACAAAAAGGCGAACAAGGAGAATACAAGAAGAACAAAGGGGAATACACGAAGAATAAGATGAAGAGAATGAGAACAAAGAGAATATAAGGAGAACAAGGGGAATAGAAGGAGAACAAGGGGGATACAAAGAGAACAAGCAGACTGCACTGAGAATAAGGGGAAGGCAAGGAAAACTAGGGGGATTGCATTGCATGTAACTGTCAATTCCCAGTTATCTCCCCATCATAAATAGTGAGGAGAAAGACGTACATAGTTGTACGCGAAAAATAATTAATTGTTGTGCCACTAATGATTATAATATCATAGATGATATTGTGATTCAAAGAAATAAAATATAAAATAATGTTAATTCTTAAGTTTAACAATATAATGATATGCTTCTAAGAGATCCCATATCTGATAATGTTTGGGATACTAAACTCTGTATATTCTTAATAAAATAAAATACAAAAGCCCATTACCATATTCAGGATTGCATTTCAAGTTCTTAAGATAACCAAAGCAGCAGTAACAGTCATAGATAAAGCAGTTATTTTGCATCCATAGTTAAGTGCAGGTAGAAATAGCAGTATGGGAAATGTACATTCTTCCTGACAACCAAGAATATTGAGTATTAATAAAATCCTTTTCAAAACTCCGACTCAATGATATAATTCACATAGACGACAGCATTCTGAGGTGGAAAACGGAGGGGAGAATGTTCTGTTGTATTAAGACATCTTTAGTAAACGAATGGTAAACCTATACCAGACTCTAATTTCATTCCTCTTGAAAAGGAAGCTATGTTGACATCGAAGATACAGTAGAGTCCCATTTATCAGCCTTCCGTATTATCCAGATTACTTTTTTTTTTTAATTACAGTAGTGTACTTATATGCTGTACTGAACAATAACAAAGTTTTTTAAAGTCAATTACATACTGTACTGTATTATGAATAAAAACTCGTTTATTAAGTACAACTTGATTCAACGATCTTGACCCTTGTCCTTGCTTGTTTGGCTAGTGAGCGAGCTGTGTTTTGCGTCATAAGAAAGAAATTTAATCACAAACGTGCATAGGAGGGGAAGAGGGAAGAGGAAGAATGAAAATAATACCTATGCTCTTAGCTGAGAGACACTCATGTCAAGAAAATATAAGTCATCATGGCATTGTTTAGTCAACAGACATAGTGCTTAGTAACTGGAAGAATATTGTGTTTTAAGACGGAGTGTACCACGTTATGATAAGAAGGAAGTGTTAAGGTAAGAGTTCACTACATCGTATCGCACTCCTCAGATGAATTGCACGCAACGGATATTTTAAGTGCAGTGTGTTCACTGTAATGGCTCTACCTCATTGCCTCACTGGATCCCCTATCAGCTGTTTAAAACTTATGACGTACGATATTGACATTGCTTAAACAAAGGAGTTTTGAGGTTAGGTCTATTATCCATGAGTGTTAGCGAATAAGAATTTGCAATTGTTTCATGCTTCTTAATTGAAGAGGAAGAAACAAAAGAGATATTGGTTACATAATGTATATGTAAGAAACGACCTGATTACTGTAATGGGAATGCCTCAAATTATATAATTCTTCGGAGTATTCTACAAGCGAAATAAGTTTTCCGTCTGCCATTTTGGCGCGACAGTGAACATGACACAACATAATAGTAACAGTTGAGCAATTAAAATTGATTTATTAAAAAGGCCATGATTGCACGCATCGGAAAAGTTGCTCATCCGAGAAACGTGGACGGATTTGCCAAGAGCCGATGCGTGCGATACGATGTAATGAAAGCAGTTACATAACAATTACACCAAAGATTGTCTTTTTCTGATCCATGCGATTCGTCCGATGAGTGCGATATGATGTAGTGAATGCTTACCTTTAGGTGCTATGACTGTGCGGCCTGACCTGTGTGACCCAGCCCGTCAGTAGAGATGAATAACTCGCTCTTAGTCTATCTACTTACTTTTTGCAAGGGCCAAAATCCCTGAATCAAGCTGTACATGTGAGTATTCTTTTTTATATTACTGGGTCTGAACTTTGTCCCTTTAAAATTACAGGATCAAAAACCACACAGCGCTCTAACCCTCGGTATTATTGCTTATCCGGATTGCCCTCAGCCCATATAGTGACTGGTATCATTTCCTGACATCTTGTTCTCTGTAAAGATTTGAAGTACGGTACTACGAAAGCAAAATTACAAAGTCTGTGGTCCAACTGTTACGATGCATTTAAGAACATAAACACTGTAGAAAACTGAGAATTGCAACACCAGAGATGCATTTCAAAAGCATAAACATATTAATAGCAAAAAAAAAAAAAAAAAAAAAAAAAAAAAGTGCAAATTTCAGATATTAACATGATCATGTGGTTGTGTACATATGATTATGTTGCAGAAAGTGAAGAAAAGATTCATAAAAATGCTGCGAACTGTCTTAACAATAAGGTATGCATGTGCCAACAATAAGGAATCAAGCTAATTTGTAATGTACCTTTCCCATTATGACTGCTTCTACCTTAGGGCAAGCGTGTGTTAGCATGATACATGCATCATGCGACGTGCCAATCATACACTAGCTGATGAGGTGCTGATGTATTACTTACACTGAATTTCCCATCACTAGACATCGGAAATTAAACTAAACTAGTATGTCGGATTTCCATGCCAGAGACTTGGTTTTAATATCCTATGGTGTGGAATGAATCAACAGTTATTAGTCGTTCTGTCAGTTGATCAGATTAGCCTGTCAGTCACTCACTCAGTTGGCTGGTTAGTTAGCCCAGTTATTAGTCGTTCTGTCGGTTGATCGGTCAGCTGATTAGACTGTCAGTCACTCACTCAGTTGGTTAGTGAGCCAGCCAGTTAATTAGTTGGTTGATGAGTCATCAGCTAATCAGGTGATCGGTCAGTTGGTTGATCAGTAGTCAGGTGATCGGTCAGTTAGTTGATCAATCAGTCAGTTGGTTAGTCAGCTAGTTAGCCAGTCAGATGGTCTACCAGTCAGTTTGTTGGTTGATCAGTTAGTCAAGTGATCAGTCATCAGTTGGTAGGTTAGTCAGCCAGTCAAATGGTCGATCAGTCAGTCTGTTGGTCGATCAGTTAGTCAGGTGATTGGTCAGTCAGTTAGTAGGTTAGTCAGCTAGTTAGCCAGCCAGATGATCGATCAATCAATCTGTTGGTATATCAGTTAGCCAGGTGATTGGTCAGTCGGTTGATCAGTCATCAGTGGTAGGTTAGTCAGCCAGATGGTCGATTAGTCAGTCTGTTGGTCGATCAGTTAGTCAGATGGTCAGTCATTCGGTTGATCAGTCATCAATTGGTAGGTTAGTCAGCCAGATGGTCGATCAGTCAATCTGTTCGTCGATCAGTTAGTCAGGTGAGCAGTCAGTCGGTTGATCAGTCATCAGTTGGTAGGTTAGTCAGCCAGATAGTCGATCAGTCAGTCTGTTGGTCGATCAGTTAGTTAGATGATCGGTCAGTCGGTTGATCAGTCATCAGTTGGTAGGTTAGTCAGCCAGATGGTCGATCAGTCAGTCTGTTCGTCCATCAGTTAGTCAGGTGAGCGGTTAGTCGGTTGATCAGTCATCAGTTGGTAGGTTAGTCAGCCAGTCAGATGGCCGATCAGTCAGTTGGTCGATCAGTCAGTCTGTTGGTCGATCAGTTAGTCAGGTGATCGGCCAGTCAGTTGGTAGGTTAGTCAGCCAGTTAGCCAGCCAGATGGTCGATCAGTCAGTCTGTTGATGGATCAGTTAGTCAGGTGATCAGTAAGTCGGTTGATCAGTCAGTCAGTTAGTAGGTTAGACAGCCAGCCAGATGGTCGATCAGCCAGTCATTCTTCTAGTCAAACAGCTAGCCAGACATGTATTATCAAATGATAAAAGTAAAAAGCATGTTAACTAATTATGAAAAATATCAACAACTTTAGATTTAACAAAACCACTAGTATCCAAACAGAACGTGATCTGATCCCATTATGTACTGTACATATTTCCTATAAAAACGATATGAACATCTGACACAATGTATAACATAAAGGCAGTCATGTCCAGTCCTCAAGGAACATCTGCTCGTCATCAGCTGTGTGCTAAAGGTAATTTGTAAATGTGCTGCTGCTGAGGTTGATTCATTTACCTTGGCTTACCTCTTTGCGTTCCTCCAGAGGATGCAGCAAATCACTACCAGCACTATCAACAGCAAACATGCGGACGTCACACTCCAGAAGGCAATCTGCAGGGGTTCTTTAGGTTCCCACCAATACTATGCCAGAGAGAGACCACTACTGTTATTGTTGTCACTAGAAATATTACGACTGAATTGACCTCAAAGATGCATACGTAAAAAACAATAATAATGCAACTGACCTCTGTTACTGGTGGATATGTTGGCACTAGGTGCCCAATTACTGTTGGTAGGTATGTGCTCCAGAAGGCAGTCTCAGTTTGTCTGTAGTTGAGTAGCACGCTTGAATTGAATGTTGTGTTGATGTTTAAGTACTTCAGCTGTCCCGCGCGAGCTACCTCAAAATGCAATCCCAAAATCTGAGTGTGTGTAGGATTCCTAAAGAAAAATGAAGGCTAAGGTCAGGCAAGGTAAAAATCAGACATACAAAGAACGTGGTAAATAAGAGACGATCTTACAATGTATATAAGAAGAAATATTTTCAGATTTATCCTCAATTTTCAACATTCACCATCAAAAATTAATGTAAGAAAAATTATATAAAATAAAAACAATATGCACAATTGATAATTTCGATAATAAATTTTCAAATCTGCCTCAAGTTTTCTTTCCAACTTGGACATTAGTTTACATAAACTATTTGACAGATTAAGAGGGGCTTTCGAGAATGTTTCAATAAGTGAAACAAATAAAATTGAGGTACCAATGCTTCAAAGATACCTCGAATCTATTGAAATTGATCCAGGTTCATAATACCGGAAAATGCTGAATCCATGTGGACTGCAATCAATTAAAATCGACGATCTGACAATGCCTCAAACTTAGTCAATTATACAGCAAAAACGGAGTTGCACAATTTGCTGCAATTGGCAACAAAAACATTACTGGTGGTATTATTATTGTAGTATTTAAATTATGTAGTTAAAAACAAATGTGCAATGGTAAGCAAGTAACTCAACTTTCTTTTTAATACTCTATGCTTAACGTTTAAGGTTCTTCAGTATATTTCAACTTAAATAAAACACCTTAATTAAAAAAAAAAAAACAGTCACGTATATCTATTCTCTATAGGATTTACCTGAATATTACGTTCTAATATAAGAAAATTTTTTTCTTATTTTATGGGGGAAGTACGCCATTGACCTGCAAATATTTAGTGAAATTCATTTTTTTATATCTCAGCCATTATAAAGCTAAATGAATAAAACTTTTCATGCTTAATATACATACATTACACTTTATAAAAACACTATTCAGAATATTGAAATAGCTAATAATTACTTGTAAAAATAATATCAAATTTGCATAATTTTTTGCAACTGTGAAACATTTACATAATAAAATATACAATTACCTAATTAAATATTTGCATAATACATCTGTTACTGGAGGTACATTAACAGAAAGCCACAATTTAAGTCACACAGTATTTGTGTGCACTCACAGTTGAGTTCTGGCGTCTTGTCAGCTCAAGTGAGTTGTGTGGATACAAAGGAAAGATTGTGACGGTGTCGTGTATAGTTCCTGGGGTAGCTCAGTCGGTAGAGCATTCGTGCGGTAAGCGAAGAGTTCTGGGATCGATACCCGGACCCGGAACAATTTTTCCTTGAAATTATTCATATCTGCATGATTCTTTTACCGGAATGCTTTAAAGAGCTACATCAACAACATAGTCTAGGATCTTTTTTTCTTCATCATTACCTTCAATATTAAATTTTCTAAAAATTTTTATTAAGAAAAAAATATTTCCTGAAGGAATAGGTAAAAGATCCTAGACTATGTTGTTGATGTAGGTTTTTACAAAGAATCATGCAGATATTTATCAATTGTAGATTTCATTATGTAGGCCTAAATGCTTCAAGGTTGTAAAAAAATTATGCAAATTTGATATTATTTTTACAAGTAATTATTAGCTATTTTAATATTCTGAATAGTGTTTTATAAAGTGTAATGTATGTATATTAAGCATGAAAAGTTTTGTTCATTTAGCTCTTATAGTAACTGAAATACAAAAAAATGAATTTACTAAATTTTTGCAGTCCAATGGTGTACCTCCCACCTTAAATTTGAAGTCTATATAGGGTTATAAAACACATCATCCATAACTATTTATCACAAAATAACCGAAACTTGAGATATATTTATAATATTCCTTACAAGTTTACAACATTGTAAAGTGAATTATATACCCACCCGTATCTGGCAAAATCAGTGTAAGCTTTCATAAAGAAATGACTCATGTTGCGATCATTGTCTGTCCACATATTCCGGTCCAGACGTGGTCTTGTCGGGAAAAATTCTGTGAAAATGAATATTATCAACATGAGAAATGATCTATTATTATCCATATTAAAAAGATGCAGGCCTTCAAAAAAAAAAACAACACAGACAAGAATGCATGCCTAGGTAAGATTATGATAAGTAATTTAGACCAAAAGTATAGTTCAGAAACACATTTCAATAGACACCATTAAACCATATCAGTAAAAAAAGCTTTGGATTGAAGATAAATATACTCCTCCTCCCACTAATCCAACTATCCATCCACCCACACAAAGCTGGTTTGCTACACGGATTATACTACTCATTGTAGCTCCCCATTTTCCTCATGATCCTGGGTAGGCACCGGTCCCATATCCTAACCGAATTTTCATGAAGAAATTTCTTCTCCCATGAAGACTCGAACCAGAGAGCTCTCCATACTGCCATTCCGAAGCATGACATCTTAACCCATGAAGCTATACATGGGATTGACTCCACTACTACTACACATTAGTCCTGGACCCAAAACAACATAGTGTCAGTGTGCCTGCAAAAGCCTGCACTTTTTAGAAAAATGAATTACGAGCATTTAAGGGGTATTTTTTTTAACTTTTTCCCTATTTGGTGTAAAATATTAATTTTTTGCATGTAGAGAGCTCATGGCTATAGCAACTCAACCAAATATAAATATTTTGAAAAAAATTATTTGGGGGCCCAGATTTGAAAAAAAAAATAATGTACCCAATGCAGGATTTCACTAAAACTGATATATCCAAGCCATTTTTAAAGATAAATTCAAACAGTTTTTTTTTTTTTTTTTTTTTAACAATTTACTTGTAAAAGCATGCTCTCTACAAACTGTCTGTAACAGAATTTTGATATTAGTTCCTACATTTATAAAATAAGCAATTAAAATTTAATAACACATTTTTATATTTCCTTTTTTTTTTTTTTTTTTCTTTTCTTTTCTTTTTTGCAACCAGACAGACATATTTTAAAAATAAAATCAATTAGAAAAATTCTGTTACAAAGAAAAGTTTCCTAATAATTTAGATAATGTGTATTCTAAATTTCATATATGTATCTTTAATAGCTCAGAAATTATATCCATTTTTGTCTGGAAATGTAGCAAAAAAATGAAGTTACCTGAAACAACAATCAAAGGTGTTATGTGATTTAAAAATCCAGAGCGCAGGAAGTTTAAAAATGGCGTCTCAACATTCGATAAAGGCACAAATACCTACAAAATGTTAAGCAATGTATTCCACACATATCACAGAGTATTTTAAAGAAAAATACTTTTTTTTTTTTTTTCGAAAATTTACTCACTTTCCACCAAAAAAATATCGTCCTCTCCCCTTAAAAGATCAGAATGGTCCAGGGGCGGCTTTTGGGGTAGTGCCAGTGTGCCATGGCACCACCAATGAAAGAAACAAAAAGTAATATCCTAGAAAGCAGTTGTAATAATTTATTTCTACACATTTTATTCGTATTTCATTTGAACGAGCGTGCGCACAGATCCGGATGCACTCTTGCAGCGTTTCTCCGAATGTTGGAGCCAATTCGGTGTGGCACTGTCTACGTCCATATAACACTGTACAAAAGGCTACTGATTCAAGTTTATATGCGTTTCTTATGGCAGACTTTGAGCCGAATTCAATTTGACTCAGTAGTTAATATTCCGCCCGCTAGAGCACAGTAATGCAGAAATTTCGCTAGATGGCAGGGTTGTTGGAGACGTTAGGAAGAATGATCAACTGCAGACTTGCACGAAAACACAAGTTAAAGTTCCGTGCCAAATGTTAATGTAATGTTGCCAATTCAAAACTAATGCACATAACTTGGATTTGAATGTGTAAATTATTATCCATAACTATACTGAATGCAGGGATAGTCATGGTTCTTTTTAGAAAGATAAATATTTTTTCATATTATGTAAAACTGTTTGTTAATGTTGTGTAATATTTGTTTTATTTTGCGGCAACTAAATATCGCTACACTGTTGTTATAGTATTGATGCTTCTGTTAACGATACATGAGATCTGTGCAGGACATGAACATGTGTTATTCAGGCCACTGCCTTGGATTCATCGGCCTGTTAAATAAAGTGCAAACGTGTTTGTTTATTATCTACATCACTGTTTATCTGGTGTGTTTTTGCCAGTAATTTTACTAGTTATAAAAGTTATTTGTATTTGACTAACAATACTGTGAAAGTTTTGATTATCTGTATCTGTAAATTTCGTTATTAGTTTCGGAAATGTTATTGTAGCTGTTACTAGATGCATTATTAACTGTATACCTGGTAAAATAGCTGGTTTAATTAATGTGTTTTATTTAACATAATGTAAACGTGAACTGCGATTATCAATTTCACTAGGGTAATTTGCGTACAACCTTTTTTCATTTTTGGCACCACCACCAGAATGCCTCACCGGCCACCACTGGAATGGTCTCTAAAATTGTTCCTAAAAATTGGAAGTTGATACATTTGCAGTCTTAATAAAGGAAATAACAATATTTTAGCACAGTGATATAAACACAAACAATTTTTCTGTGAAGTTTTTTCACTCTCCCATAAAGCTGATTTCAAATCACATAGTCATTTTTACAGGCACAGTGACGATAGGTTCTGTGTGAAGCAACATAATATGCTAAGTATAAATTACGAGGCTTCTGCACCATTTCTTTATTTAGTATATTCCCTTGGTTATGTAGTACCTCTTTACATTAAGTAATGATACTCGCCTATATCCATGAAGGGAGCACCAGCCAACAGATAATGTTCCGTGTCATGAGGTACCTTCCTCCACAAAGGCGCCTTGAAAGCTTCAATTGTAGTGTTTAGAACGTACAGATAAACGGGAACATTTTGTTCCACCAATAGCTTCGCCATTTTGTCGAAAGGTGCTCGATACAGGAAGTCTGAAAGCATCTGTGAAACATATTCCAAAATATTACATCATATCAAATCGAAGTTCTTCTACAATATACAATGTCGTCATCGTCATAATAATAATAATAATAATAATAATAATAATAATAATAATAATAATAATAATAATAATAATAATAATAATAATAATTTTATTTTTAATTATTTTATATATTATTAATATTTGTGTGCTGAACAACAGCCAGAGGCCAATTACAGTTCAGCACAATACACAAACAGAAGATACAAAGGTGCAAAAACAAATAAATAATATCTTAAATAAACAAAAACATACATAAATAAAATTGAGAACAAGAACAGTAAATACTAATAATCAAAACGAAACTATACCTTAAAAGGATCTAAATTGTGCCCATGCAAATTGGCATATTTCATGCATCTACAGACTGGAGAAAGTGATTTTGAATTTCTGTTATAAAAAATTTTTTGAAATCTTAAACCTTTTGAAGGAATACGAAGGCTGATATTGTTTATGATAGATTCACAATCAATATCACCCTTGATAACTTTGCAAAAAATTGATAAACAAGATTTTGACGTCTAGGATAAAGGCTACAACAGTTAAAATATTTACAGGTAATCTCATAGTTAAAGTCAGAGGAATTGGATATAAATCGAAAAGCACATAAGGAAATAAATTTTCTTTGAATATTTTCCAATTTAACCGAATCAGTTGAAGTAATGGAATTCCAGGCTACAGATGCATATTCAAGTTTAGATCGAACCAAAGTAAAGTATAGTATTAATAGAGACTCTGGAGTAGAAAAAGAATAAGTTATAGACCTTATTAAACCAAGCATTCTTATTGAATCATTATAAATATATTGAACATGATCGTGAAAGTATAATTTAGAATCGAATAATACACCAAGATCTTTAATAGAATTTTTCCTAATAATACAGACGTTATTAAGAGAATAATTAAATTTTATGGAAGTAGTTTTTCGTGAGTATGAAATGACAAAAACACATAATAATAATAATAATAATAATAATAATAATAATAATAATAATAATAATAATAATAATAATAATAATAATAGTGATGATGATGATGATAATAATAATAATAAAAAAATAATAATAAATTAATAAATCTTTCCATGATATTGTGTTTTCCTTCTGTAAATGGCTCCAGGGAAACTTACTTTTTGGACGGCACTCGTATATGAAATTAAGTTGTTACAATTCCCTAGGTTTTTCCTTTCAAGATTACTACTCACCTCTATGTATTTCTCTCTGATGTAATAGGTATTGTTGGGATCAGGCCAGTAGGTATACATATATTTTATAGCCTGATAGATGCCCTCTGGATTCAGGGTGTAGTTATAGCGTAACACCAACTCCCTGATCTTCTGGTCAACAAACTTGTTGGTAATTGTAAAGTCCGGCGCAAGTGTTTCATTTTCATCTGGCAATCACAAACAATAGACCATGAATACAACTATATATATATAAAGAAGAGTTATTTCACAGACATCAGATTCATTAAAAGGCCTTGATTTATTTTCTGTAGCTAAAACTAGAGCTTTAATTGGTGGTTTGATAACTTTTAAACACACTGGAAATGTTCAGTGGCCATTATATAGGATGAACCGTAAGTAATGTCATTAATTCCAAGAGGTTATTTCTTGAGTTATTTAAAATAAAAAAAGTTTAATACAATTTTGCTCCTTTGTGCTTCCTTTCCGAGAAAATAATTATTTTATATGAAATATTTCACAGCTTATTTTGGGAAAGTTATTGAATTAATTCCCAATAAGCTCAGTCAATTTAAGAGAGGAGTATATTATGATAATAAATGATAGAACGAATTTTAGTTTTGTTCTTTAAATGTGCAGAAATTTGATCCAGACAATGTAAGTTTTCGTTCCGCAAAGAAATTTTAAACCCTGTGTGCTGTGACAACACTCTGAAGCTGTCTGGAGAGATGTAGTCGCGTTTGCAAGAAATGGGTGAGACAACGAGAAATGGAAACAACACAATTTGCTTTTAAATATTGCTCGGGAAATTTGATTTCTTGTATGTAAGTTTACCAATTACTATTTTAAAAATTAAAGTGAGAGGGAATTATTTCTAATTGACTGAAGAAAATGCTCGTAGTACGACAAACAGCGATTGTTTAAATCATTAATTACATATAATGTAACATAAGTTTTTCTTATTGACTGTGTTCACTGAATATTTAATTAAAATATTGTTGTTGCCAATGCTTATGAAACTTGGATTTCCTTCATTCTCCTACGGACTTCCCAGTAGTAATTTGTAAGCTGAGATACTATATCAGCATTAATCTTTGTACTGCAGTAAGTGGTCTTTATACTTACTTACTTACTGGCTTTTAAGGAACCCGGAGATTCATTGCCGCCCTCACATAAGCCTGCCATCGGTCCCTATCCTGAGCAAGATTAATCCATTCTCTATCATCATATCCCACCTCCCTCAAATCCATTTTAATATTATGTTCCCATCTATGTCTCGGCCTCCCTAAAGGTCTTTTTCCCTCCGGCCTCCCAACTAACACTCTATATGCATTTCTGGATTCGCCCATACATGCTACATGCCCTGCCCATCTCAAACGTCTGGATTTAATGTTCCTAATTATGTCAGGTGAAGAATACAATGCGTGCAGTTCTGTGTTGTGTAACTTTCTCCATTCTCCTGTAACTTCATCCCTCTTAGCCCCAAATATTTTCCTAAGCACCTTATTCTCAAACACCCTTAACCTATGTTCCTCTCTCAGAGTGAGAGTCCAAGTTTCACAACCATAAAGAACAACCGGTAATATAACTGTTTTATAAATTCTAACTTTCAGATTTTTTGACAGCAGACTGGATGATAAAAGCTTCTCAACCGAATAATAACAGGCATTTCCCATATTTATTCTGTGTTTAATTTCCTCCCGAGTATCATTTATATTTGTTACTGTTGCTCCCAGATATTTGAACTTCTCCACCTCTTCAAAAAATAAATCTCCAATTTTTATATTTCCATTTCGTACAATATTTTCGTCACGAGACATAATCATATACTTTGTCTTTTCAGGATTTACTTCTAAACCTATCTCTTTACTTGCTTCCAGTAAAATTCCCGTGTTTTCCCTAATCGTTTGTGGATTTTCTCCTAACATATTCACGTCATCCGCATAGACAAGCAGCTGATGTAACCAGTTCAATTCCAAACCCTCTCTGTTATCCTGGACTTTCCTAATGGCATACTCTAGAGCAAAGTTAAAAAGTAAAGGTAATAATGCATCTCCTTGCTTTAGCCCACAGTGAATTGGAAACGCATCTGACAGAAACTGGTCTTTATTCATGATGGAATTCACGTTCAAGCAGAGTGTGTAGTGTGGCGAAGGGAGTATCAAAGAATTTGAAAATAAAATTGTTTGTACATCAGCATTGTAAACAGTCTTTATCATTAGTGAAAATCGTGCATAATATGCCACATTATCGTACTAGTGCCGTAAAATATTACCATGACAACTAAAACGTCATGACTTCTATTAAGAAGACATAACTTGTATCATAAAGTTAACATTATGAAACGATTTGTCAGTGCTATAATATTTAATATACCAAATTAGTCATAGCAACCTGTTTCTTCATAGACCATGATATCAAACTACACGTCATTATAAATCTGATACTAACACTAATGTTAACACAAAGTACACTTAGAATTGAGATATTTTTCATCATTATTGCACCAAAATGAGGCTGATTAACGTAGCCAAGTTCCAAACTACAAACAGTGTCCTACTGCTTAAGAAAGTTAATTTAAAACTCCATGATCTTAAATTTTTATTTTTATTTTTGAAATTTTCAAAAAATAAAATTACATTTTTCCTTAATGATATAAGGAAGGAAACTGTTTTCATAGCTTATTCAGTGTTCTTTTAGAAGTAAGGCAGTGAAAGAAATTTTGTTCGAACATAAAAACTGTGGGCAAGGGCTAAAACAAATAAATTTCAGTGTTCGCTTAAAAAAATTGCCCCTGCCCCCAAAAATATGAGGGGTTTATTTTGTGTAAAAATCCTTAATTTTGTCAAGTAATCAGGGAAAAGAAAGAGTTTTTAAAAATCGGATAAAAACTGCAAATTTTTCTCCCAAGGATTAAAATGCCATTTTTAACACTTTTATCATAAATTACTATTTTTTTTCTTTCTGCTACAATATAGCTGTGAATAGCTGCGTGATGTCTGAAAATAGTGTCACGAGAATGAGTGAACCTGTGAACATGTATGTATGTATCCAATGCCTACCCACTTCGCTTGCGTGATTCGGGTTCCGCATATTGCGGATAGATGGCAGGCCTGTGACTCATTTTCAAGTTGCACACCACTTTGGCGGGCCACACTATGCATGATGTGTATCTGTGGAGAGTTATATTGTGTACTAAGGTGAGTGTAAGTGTAGTGTAGGAATGGATGAGGATAATGATGAAGATGAGTAAAGGAGAAGGGGAAACCTGGTGCTAGAATGTAGCTTACTCCTGACCCTGCGAACATGGAACACGCAGATATCCAGGTTTAACTGTAGTTCTATACTCAAGAATGAAGGATCTGAAATTAACAACGCATTAAAAATAAAGAATGGATACTAACATATAAAATAAGCAGCTTCTTGTATTGTGACGCCACTCATGTATTGAAGACCAGAATTGAACTGCCTGCGACGAATCATTTCTTCAGGAGTGGCCCAAAGAAAATGCCAATCCCTCCCTTGCCATCCTTCGAACCAATCATCCCCTGGCACAGTAAAGTTCCCATCCAAGACTGGACCCCAGGGAAAGAGACCAACTTGAGGCTGAAATCACAGTAAGCAAAAGATAGCTGGAGGCTGGAGCATTGTGCTCAGTAACTGACTATGGAATGGAAGGGCATAGGATCAATCCCAAGCAGTAACTTTTGGCAGTCGTTTCCTGGAATTAAAGATGGTCGGAGCATAGTGCTGGCCACATTAATCCCTTCTCGTGTCAAGAGCGAGAAAATCAAGAAGTTCAATAACACTGCTTTATGTAGGCATGCACACATTACATCATAAGCGGAGCTATGGGGAGTTCTGGGGGTGCCTGGGTACTCAGTAATGAACTTGAGGACCTCTCAAAATACGACAATTTACTAAACTCAAAAATATTCTATAAGGAAATGTGTATATAATATAAATATATATATATATATATATATATATATATATATATATATTGTAACTTTTATTTTCAACAATAATGTGAGTTTTACTTCTAACCTTAATAACACACCCATCAACAATGGGTATTCCACTCAACATTACAACACAGTAGTCGTTATTGCACTCCACAGAACGACAATGACTATTCACGTTTATTATTGAGAAGAACAACAATGTATTCCTAATTTCAACTAATGTTCACAAAGCACTATTTACAAAACAAAACTGTCAGTTCTCAGTTTAAAATTCGTTCGCCTTGGCTAGTTCTTCTAGCTCACTCACTCAAGTTCACGGTATATCGAACCCCAAGCCTTCCAGATACAGTTCACTGCACTTTGAACCCAAGACTTCCGGATACGCCGCACTCGCCTGGATGCTGCCAGAGTTGCGGACCCACTCAAGTTTACTGCAACTCGAACTCAGATCCACTAACTAGCTTTCTCGCAGCTGATTATCTAACTAAAACTTCGAAGGCTGCTCGCGCTTTTATTTACTAAAGCACACGTTCTCGGACCTTCGATCTTCGGGAACAATCTGTTTTCAGACATTTTCCCTTATGTCCGTCCCCTCCACTCTGCGCCGGGCCCGTAGTTTATCTTGCCGCACCATACTTCAGCATTCGCCAAAGCCCGAGCCCCCACGTCCCGCGCCTCCTCTCCACCGGACGCGCGCGTATACTCCTGAGGCAACGAAAATCTTCCAGCACGGTTGCCACATTTTATATATATAGGGGAGAGTTGGGTAGTATCGGACATCGGGTAATATCGGACAGTGAGTTTCTTTCATCTACCACACAATGATAGTACCTGATTGACATGGTTACGTTTCTGTGATGTCGCATAGAGAAACGTAACCATGTCATTCAGGTACTACCATATGCTGGTAGATGAAAGAAACGCAGTGTCCAATACTACCCGATGTCCGATACTACCCGATTCTCCCCTATATGAGGCCTTGCCGTCCTCATTGAATAATCAAGACTATATGTAGTCAACATGTAGATAACTATTACTGAAGAAAAATTCGTTCCAGCTTCGGGAATCGAACCCAGAACCTCTCAGCTTTGCGTGCTGAATGCTCTTTCCATCTGAGCTATGTCGAGACCCGATTTTTTTAATTCAACACCTGCTTATAGTCAAAGCTAACTCCGGACCGGATCAGTATAACTTGTGTGTTTTGAGACAAACTCTCTTTTTCTCCTAGGCTAAGCAGATTCTTTCTATCCATCAATGAAGATGAAGCTGCTGATGAATTTAAGAACATGGTTTCTTTCCGGAGGTTTTTTTTTTTTTTGTTATAACGACTCTTAATAGCCTAACCAAATAATTGAAGCGTCGGCTGGAACAACGTTATAAGTTACATTTGGTAAAATTTACAGGAGCTGCAAAAACGTGTACACGTACAACGTTGTTCTTATAGGGTAGCAAACTTTTGAGTGGACAAATTTCACGTACTGCACTGATGGACAGTTGCAAGCCAAAGAGTATAGTAAGGTAACATGACATACAACATTATTACATGGAAACACGCCGAATGAAAATTTTGTAACTTACAACGTTGTTCCAGCCGACGCTTCAATTGTCAAAAAGTCTGGTGTTCTTGCTTTGTATATTTCATTTCTCTTAATCTTAATTTTCAATGTATGTTTATCTTCTGGTATTTATCGAAATAATTTAAAGAATATACCGGTAATAGTGATTCTAATTTATAAATCAGGAGATAAAACAACATGAATAACAATTACAGCAGAACCCCTTTTAACGAATCTTTAAGGAATTATTTTTTTCCCCCCTTAAATAGGAATTTTCCTTAAATTGGGGTTTACATAAAATGGAAACGAAAGGCTAAAATAACTAGTACTAACATGTGTATTAGCCATATACTAAACATTATAATCATTTAATTAGGCCTACAATAAATGTTAGCTGTAGGCATGTAAAGGAGAAACACGTGGAATTTCAAAAATAAATATGGAGAAAAATGACAATAATATTGAAAAGCCATCAATGGTGTAATCCTATTATCCCCCTTGGTAGCAGGAGGGACAGGGGCGGCCCGTCCTTATGTGCTACAGTGCTACAGCACAATGATAATTTTTGCTCAAATAATGTATTTGTAATACCATAGTACTTCATCTGTCATTTGACAATTTCCCGTGGTTATGTTCATGACGGGTTATAGAGTGTTTAGTCTTCGCTCTTTGGTGCCTCGGGGATTCGTTGTGCTACTCAAAACTCTATGAGAATGTAGACAATTAATGCGCATGTGTGAAGCTGAAATAACTGCTCTGATTGGCTATTTTTACGCGGGGAAGTGCTGTAGTCAGCTTCAGCACAACACAGCTTGGAGATTGCAAAAGTAAAGCGTAACGAAAGAATGCTTGTTTGTGGAAGAACTCGGAACTATTTGCTACGTATTTGGTAATTCAAGTGTCCGACTGCTGCTGCCATCTACCAGTGTTTTGAGGTTCCTCCTGAATCAGTCGGCAAGCGACGGAAAATGGAATCCGAAAATTGAAGCCAAAGAAGTATGTGACCGTATAATTCAGGAAACGACTCATCATTTCCAGTCTTTAAGCTACCTAGATACAACAAAATTGTTAAACAGCAAATTTTTTGACAATTTTTTGCATAATTTTCCTGAACGCGAACTTGAAGTTGCTGTCAACAGCTATACTATACTGAAAAAACGAATGTTAAAGACACAGCTTGGAGTTCTATATGGAAGACTCGACTTCCGAAATATAGATGGAGCTGTTCAATTGTTACAAAACATAGCCTCAACAATTCACAGAATCCATTCTGTGAAGTAACGAAGTTGTTAAATATTTTGGTTACAATACCAATGACCACTGCTGAGCCAGAAAGATGTTTTTCTTTCTTTAAACGCATAAAAACGTTTTTAAGGAACACTATGTCCCAGGATCGCCTCACTGCTCTTGCAATACTGTCAATAGAAAAGAGTATAATATCCAAGATTGAGGGGTTTAACGTTTAACACCAGGGTAATAGACAAGTTCTGCAGTAGGAAGGAACGTCGTATGGATTTCATATTTCATCACTAGGCGAGTCTCAAATTACGATAAATAAATATAAGTGTATACAGTAGGCAGATATAGAGATTGTAGCACACTCATTATTTTGACCACCAGCCGCTACTGAGGAGGGATAAAATAATTTAAAGGAAAGGGCCCTGTTAAGTACAGAACTGTTGATTTCCCCATTTCGACGACCTGTGACATAACCACATGGATGGACAGTAATGCTATTGTATAGACCTACTGAAAATACATATAACGTTTCTCTTACTATATTGGACATAAAAATGAACAAATACAATATTATCCAATATGTAAGAATACAGGAAACTACATTTTTACCAGGCCGTAGTTCTAGGTCACAAAAATTGTGGTATGAGGGGCACCCCCTAATGAAATTCTCTACCTCCGCCTATGATTGCATATATTTACTTTACTATGGATTCTATGCTATAAAACTTATGGTCTATATTGTAAGATATTTTAACAAATAATACATAATTGTTTCTTACAGAAATACTTTAACTGCATAGATATATTCTTATATGTTATCTGTATTGAACTTAATTATAAATACCTGGAATTCTGCATTGGCAATTTCAACGAAGCTCCTTCCTTGTTTCAGACAATTAACCAGTTTCCATGAGGAGTCAAAACTGCAACCGAGGTGCTTGGCAAATACTCTGCTAGTGTTCTGAGCCCGATAGCGGTCTACTATGAGCGCCCAGTCAGAAACAGCGGATCCACTCTGTAATAAATACAACTAGTTGTCTTTAGTGAAATCTCTTATAATTAGGGATGTGACTTTTTGGTATTAACGATATTCGCGAAATATGTCAAAAACTTAATTTTATGCATGGAAAATCCAAATCCCTTAAAGAAAGTCCAAAATTAAGTGGAATATCTCCGCAGGTTTTCGCGAAATTAATAGAAATCCACGAAATTACTTTATAATCACGATATTTTCAACAAAAACAGGTTTTATGGAGAATTCGTATGAAAAATGACACTTTCTTCCAAATAAAACGTGAAAATTTTCTTTGTTATAAAAAATATAACGTTTATAATATTTCAACATTCAGCATTACATGCATGTGAAATCTGGCAACGATGTACGCATAGTTTCAGAGACTACTCACAGGGAGTAGCACAAGCAGACAATGGTCATTTGTCTTTCCCGCAGCAACTGCCTCACAAAGGCAGTGCCGTCATCTCCTCACAGTCGAATCAAATTGAATTATGAATTTAATAATTAATGATGCAAACAATTTTCTGTTAGTTTCAAAGGACTTGTTTCAATAATAAATAAAAAATATTCCCATAAAGATTAATTTTTGGTCCTACAGAATTATCTGTTATGGTTGCCATTGGTTATTAATTTATAGACTTGCTTTTTGCGTAACTGTGAAATATAATTTAATTATATTATTATTATTATTATTATTATTATTATTATTATCATTGTTAATTTTCATTATTATTATTATTATTATTATTATTATTATCATCATCATTGTTAATTTTCATTATTATTATTATTATTATTGAAATCCTTGTGCTATTCTATTATTAGCTTACAGCTGTTGGCTAGCATATATTGTTGTTGCTATTATTATTATTATTATTATTATTATTATTATTATTATTATTATTATTATTATTATTATTATTATTATTATTATTATTATTATTTGACAATGGTCCGCATAACTAGTCACCAAAGTAATGTAGACTTACCGTAATAGTTTCAGTATTTAACACAGTCAAGTTACGAAAGTTGTTAATTTAACAAATTTAACAATATCATTACTTACTTACTTACAAATGGCTGTTAGGGAACCCCCAGGTTCATTCCCGCCCTCACATAAACCCACCATCAGTCCCTATCCTGTGCAAGATTGATCCAGCCTCTATCATCATATCCCATCTCCCTCAAATCCATTTTAATATTATCCTCCCATATTGTATGGTGTCGTAACAAGCTGTTTTTTACGGTGATGGCTTGTTAGCCCTTCACCCAACCCCAAGCTGGAGGACCACCCCCTATCGGCTGTCCACAACTGCTTATTCAATATATTCGCAGCTATTCTGGAGGCCGTCTCCTCTATCTGCAACCTGAGGACGTGCCATGCCATGGTGACAGGGATCCACAATATAATTAGTGTTATTATTATGTATTTATTCATTTGACAATGGTATAAAATCCCGCCAAAGTAATGTAGGCCTACCATTTAGTTTCATTATTTAACACAATCAAGTTACGAAAGTTGATACTTTAACAAATGTAACAATATTATTATTATTGTTATTATTATTATTATTATTATTATTATTATTATTATTATTATTATTATTATTATTATTATTATTATTATTATTATTACTACTACTACTACAAGTGCAAGAAAATAAATAACATTTTATATTATACTAAATAGAAGAAACCTATAGGAAAGGAACGTGTTAAGTCAATTTTGTTAATTTTTTGGGAGGAGACAATTTTAGACTTGAAGCTCTTAATGTAAAAGTAAAAGCGACTGAAATAAAAACAATAATATCGCAACGGTTAAGTACGTTTTTTTCATGGGCGTTTAATGGAAAGACAGTACCCAGGGTCTGCTGAAATCTCGTATTGACAATAAATGAACTTAATATGTTCTTTTCTCGTGGTCTTCCAATAGCTGTAAATAAATAATCATAACACTCTTTCTGCTGTAACAGTCAACTGATAAACGATATTATCAGCTATAATTACTTTCAGTGGTGCATTATTATCTGCTGATAACGATACTTAATTACAGGCAACCTCCCTACTGACACATCAATTCAACAATACATAGGTAGTATAACATTGGATCCAATTATTTTATATGAAAGCTTGGTAATGAATAGTAAAACGTGACATTATTTCTTAATGAACAATATTTGTTTCCTGTATGGTACAATAACCAAAATGATGCTAATTTAAGCTCATTTTATTACACCCTCAATTGTTCTTAAATTATTCAGTTTCTCAATAGCAATTAATGCTTTAAAACAGCGCTGCAAACAGAAATATGTATTACATATATACACAATAAGGTGTGGGCTACAAAATAAATGCCGAGTCGAAGTTGTTACCGATTTGAAATATTATTGTGTTACGAGATCTTCGCTTAGGAAACAATAGAAGTAGAGATACACAGAAGGCTTTGCAATATTAATGCCATCAAACAGTATACTGTATATCCAATTTTCAGTTCTGTATCTGTAATTATACTAGAATTTTATATTTATATTTATAATAAAACTGATAATTTTTTTGTTAATAGGGCCTACAATATGAAAAACATTGTCCGTGGTATATCGATTGTAACAATGACAGCATCCATGAATAATAAGGAAGGCTATGGAATACATATAAACTGCAGTTTCACTATTTTCGAATAGTATTCTTATTAATGTTGTAAAATGAAAGTATATGAATAATTTAAAATCAATTCATATTAAATAATAAAGTGAACATGTTATAAAAGTCGTATTTACTTGTTTTTAAAAAACTAATCTCAGGAAAATAGCTTTCCACCTCGCCATGTTTGCTAAAGTCTTCAGAAAACGATATAATTTCATATCGACATTTGTTTTTCAGTCCAGTAGGCTACCAGGATCCAAGCTAATGGGTGCCTCAACCTCAGAATAATGGCCGAAGTAAGCAGAGGCGCAAATGTAATAATAATAATAATAATAATAATAATAATAATAATAATAATAATAATAATGACGATGATGATAATAATAATGATAATGATAAGAATATTGATGACCTCTAACATAGAGCACAAAATACGTAAAATTTATAAGACTGTAGACTCTGACCTGCGCAATGACTTTGCTGACATACTGCCTTGTGCGTGGTGCAACCATCAGCAGTCCTGCAGAAGCTGCACCTGCACCTGGTCCAAACAGAGTGATCCTGTCGCGATCACCGTTGAAAGAATCTATGTTGTCATACACCCACTGCAGGGCCAGTGCTTGGTCCAGTATGCCGTAGTTCCCTGGAGAATCTGCGTCACCTGTACTCAGAAAACCTGACAACAGAATATACACGTAACTCTTTAGTATACTGATTGTTTTTTCCAGAATGTACACTACCGGTCAAAAGTTTTTGATCAGCTATGAAAACAACTATATACTTTATTTCAATGTACAAACACATCGGACAAACTAAATAGACCAACAAAATAAATATTTTCTCTCTCTAGCATTATGATATGATAGAATATTCAAAACGAAATCCCTGTTTTAACCACAAATCCATAGTTGCGATAGGTGATTGAAAACTTTTGACCAGTAGTGTATACTTCAACCAATTAAAAGTAAAAGAGTGTATAATTCCAGCATTTTCAATTTTTGAGCAGGGGATGAGGAGTTTATTCGAGTGGCCACAACTTCACTGAAGTGGACAACACTCCCCTCAAAGTCGAATCGAAGTGCCGATAATTATATTATATATTTTTTAATGTTGCAAACTGAATTATATTCCTGAGTGTTTTCGTCCATTTCAGATTTCGAGCATTCTTAGCAAGAGTAAAATATCAAGTAACACACAACAAATACTTGTATACCTGTTTTTTAAGATGGGATATGATAGTTAAGTGGCCGAGCTTGGAACTTCAGCGCTATGTTACCAATATGGACTACCATGCTGTCAGCTGATGGAAGCTAGCAATTGACGTTAGATGGCTGACGTTAAAACATTAATTGACAATTGATGCGAAGGTAAAAAAACAATACAAAAATCGACAGAAAATCAAAGACGAAATATATCAATGCTAACATTATGTGCACAATAAATTTCGCCAAGAGAGCTATTAAGCACTTGCCAGGGAACTGTAACTTTGTCAATTCGACCGTTGTTACCATAGCAACAGACCTCCACCCTATATGTGACATTCAGTTGTTTTTCCGATCCTAACGTTACTGTCATGTCCCATCTTTTAAAAAAAACAAGTATAACATCAATCACGCTGTTGTACAAAACGTTAATAGTTACTCAGGAAGAGAATCGACAACATAGCAAGTTATGTGAGCGTTGGCATGTAGACCCAGTGCTAGCTCTTGAAATAAATTGGTACTAATATAGCTTTAGGTAGGCCATACCCTTCTGAAATTCAATGGGCAGGGTATATGGTTCCATTTAAAAGTATTACCTGTGAAATAATAATTTTGGCACTTAGACCCTTATGAAACTAAACGCTTCAATTATTGACTATTGTAATTCCTGGCTTGCACGATATGTTGACTTCCGAGGACTCTTGACAAATGTTTCTCGTACACACTCGACAGTCTTGCCTGACAGTCCCAGTTGGTTTGTTCATTTCACAGCACACAGGCAGCCCATTCTGCCGGAATTAGTTCTACCATTCATGAATGTTGTTATATCTACAGGTGCTGTGTTACACGTGGTATGAAACTTGTATTGTACCGTCAAAATTGTTTCAGACTTCGCAAATTCCATGATATAGAAAGCTTTCTTTTCCCCTATCCGCGCCATGTTTCGTCACAACTGTCATCTAGTGGTTAAAACTGCTAACATGTCACAGTTCTCATTACGATTAAAAATTTGTATAAAGTCTCTATCTAATAATATAATCCTTTCAGCTGTGTCTGTCTTCTTAGTTGCACTGCTGGATTTGGAAATCTCGAAAGTCGTTATGAATCACACTGTACTTAAACGTGGTTCCTAGGAGAATAAAAATTGCGAGCAAAAAGCACATAAACAAAGATGTTCATACAGTGGCGGCTCCTGCATATTTCTTAAGAGGAGGAAAGAAGTTAACAGCACGAAATTACACCTTCTTGAATGAAACATGCTACAAATTAGCCTACATGCATACACGTAAGACCAGGTAGTGTTGGGGTTGGCCTTCCCTTCGGTATAGCAATAATATGTTCTCGTAAACTGAGTTTCCTAAATTGTCCAAAATATATTGTTTTCACTTCCATTCATTGTTGAATAATTGCGCAAATTAACAATTACAAGGAAATTCACAACCTCGTAGCATTTTTCGAGCATACTACAGCATCACACATGTTGGAAGAGACTAGCTACTAACTCGTAACCGGAACCGTTTTACGGAAATGGAAATGGGAAATAATCTGAGGAAAGCGAGAACACTGCACCCACCCACGTGGTCTGTGTTGTCACATGCACATTTTACAAGTTCAGTATCACATGCTTTTGAAGAATGTCCGTTCTTGTAAAGTCATACTATAATTATTGTTCAAAGCTGCCAGTGGCCGATTAATTTTTTATGTTAAAAATGATGTAGTTTTGAGTACCTACTTTCAATTTCAAATATATTTGTACAAAACTGACAACTTGGCTGTTGTCCTGTCTAGTAAACAATGAATAGAAATGAATTTCAGGGACCAACTACGTAGAACTACTTCCTCTTTGTTTTACATAAACCCGACTTCAACTTTCAAATATCCACGAAAGTTTCAAACCATATATATAAAGTGTAATGAATAATATTTTTGATTTATAATTAAAAAAAAAAGTTTATATGATGTCTTTCATAGCGTTGCGTTAAAACTGTTTTTGTTGTGTCTCCTCCTAGATGTGTTATAGTCCGGTTGAATGCAACATCGTTAGATGGCAGCGGTAGCGAGCTTGCTGCACGACCAGTCGGTTTCTATTTCCCGCCCATGACTGATTCAGAGGAGGATCTCCTCCGTCTCCGTTCATTTACTTGTTTTAAAACTCTGCTTCTTTCTCTGGCCGCTAGTGCGCTGTTGTCTATGTGTGTTAACTGCAATAGAGGAGGAATGGAGTGCCTTTCCTCCACACAGACAATCTCGCATCTTTCTCACAGTTTTCTACAGCACATGAGCGTGCGTCGTTTAAAACTCGTTCAACCTAGTTATTCTTATAGCTGTGAACTTAAAAATTATCGAATCTTCCTCGAATTTCAAGGCACATATTTTATTTGGTATTTACTTTCAAAAGAAGAAAATGTGAGGAGGACGTTCCTCCCTTCCCTCCCCCGAGGAACCGCCACTGTGTTCATGCCTCTCAATTCAATAGCAAGTTCTAGCTTACCTAATGCTCCAAGTCTGTAGTTGATTGTAACCACCACAACCTCGTAGAAAGCTGCCATCACATGTCCAGGGAACAAGTTCGATGCCCCTCTGATAAAATCGCCTCCATGGATGTAAAACATGACAGGATACTTCTGCGCAAGTCCTGACTGAGTCTGCAAAGGAAATAAAGAGAGATGAAACAAAAGTGATAAGCAAGTGCACGTTTCTGAATTTGAAAACCAAACCAACTGACGATTATTACTATTTTGATAAATGACATATTTAGAAATAACAAATGGTGTACAAGTCTTCCTTATAAAAAAATTCGAAATTAAATAAAAACAATCCAGAAAGTGATCTATAATAATAATAATAATAATAATAATAATAATAATAATAATAATAATAATAATAATAATAATAATAATAATATGATAATAATTTGTTATTAATTTCTACACTTAGCCCTATACAGTATTATTCAATTAGCGCTGCGTAACTTCAAAATAGACAGATAGGTCATGCAAGTTCATCGTCTAGTTGACTTTTTTAGTATTGGCCAAAAAAGGTTAAGAAACCTTGAATTAGACAAATTAGAAAAATCTACTACGAGTTTAATGAAGCGTTAATCTTAACGATTTTCCAAAAATGTCGTAACGAACAATTAATCACAGAAGAAGCGTCAATTCTCTACCCACAAAACGCGACGGGTTATAGAGAAAGTTCTTAAAGGAAGATAGAACTCTACAGCATTGCCACAATGTGCACATTGTCGTTATAGAAAATATTCTGATTTATCCTTTATGGTTGGGCGAACGAAAAAAGTTGCTTAAAACTTTTTAAAATGATAATAAAGTCTACAATTGGTGTGAGGGAATAAGTTCCCTTCCGCTCTATATAATGGTGCAGAAATAGCAAACCACTTGCATTGGGTGAAAATACAGGGCGTTTAGTAATGTAAAAGACTCAATATACAAAATGTTTCGTAGCATAAGAGACTCAATTTACTGGTGGATAGGATACAAAAACAATGCAAAAAGATCATATAAACATTTGTCCTATTTGATCTTGGTTCCAAGTTATAGTAATGTTTTTTATGTTTGTGATGTGGAGCAGCTTACCGTTACAGAAAGTGCTCAAAATGGCCACCTTCAACCTGAATACAAGCCTGTAATCGTGGTGTCGTAGACTGTCAGATGTTTGCCGGATAAGTTGATAACCGTCCTTGATGCTCTGACGAAGTAGTTCAATGTTGGGAATTGGTTGTGAATAAACAAGTGATTTCATGCGGTCCCACAAATAAAATCTCAATGGGTTTAGGTCTGGAGAACGCGCAGGCCAGCCAACAGTAAACAGTTCGGGAAATAGCGCGTGTGTACAGTTCAGTTGGTTTTTGCTCGGCAACAGAAACACATGGAACAAATGCGTACGTGAACTTTCTTCAATGTTTTTGTGGCTCCTGTCCACTGATGAATTGGGTCCCACATGTTACGAAACACCCCTTATATTGTAAAAATACTTACATTGGGTGAATATACGTTGAGGTACAGGCAATCTTCATCCATGGCCAAGATTCCTTTCGTACCACCAATATATCTTGAAGGCTGTGGGCATGCAGGGCCAAAATCTACAGCCTGGATCAACTGTGCACCAAGATGTCTCCGAGGAGGCTGAAATAAAAGCAGAAAATAACCATAATAAATAGACAAAAATAATAAAATATGTTTGCATGTATGTACGTTTTATACATACTATAAAATCGAAACTATTATAATTTGAAACAGACACACTATTAACAAAACAGCTAGAATAGCTCGAGTGTCTGCTATCCACGCTGATAACTAGGGTTCGAATCGCGATGCTTCTAAATATGGAACTTGTCGTGGGCAAAGACGGCGGTTTTTAGACGGTTACTTAGCGACGCTGTATCAACTGCTAGGTTATTTACGTCGACGAAATCTCTGATAACGAGATGGTATTTGACGAAATGAGGCCAAGGATTCGCCATGTCATTATCTGACATTCGCCTTATAGTAGGAGAAAACCTCGGAACGACCCAACGAGATAATCAGCTCAAGCAGGAATCTAATCCACGCCCGAGCGCAGCTTTGGATCAGCAGATAAACGTGCTACCGTCTGATCTATATCAGTGGCTCAAAGACAGTATGCAGTGTTAGGCTTCTGAGGGGTACTCCAGTTTCCTCTACCAGCATTCAACCAATGCTCTAATCTCTATCGTATGTTTAGTCAGAAGTCCGAAGACAGATTGACACCAATAAGGGATCACTCATGAGGATACTAAGCCAGGAAATAATAGAGTAGGATGACCAGTTCCTTTCCCCCTCCATTGCATACATCGCTGACTAGTTACATATTTGATATTACATTAATCAGACTTCTGATGTATATAAACAATTTTATTGTTCTTCCTCTGACATTTATATCGTCAAATGAGATATAAGTTACTACTTGATAATAGATGTACATATTAGCCAGAACCTCAACCAGAGATAGAATGCTCTATTAATAATCATAATCGTCATACATACTGGTGGCCTGGGTAGCGCAGTCGGTATAGCGCTAGGCTCCTCTGATCGAGGTTGCGGGTTCGATCCCGGCCCAGGTGATGACATTTAAGTGTGTTTAAATGCGACAGGTTCATGTCAGTAGATTTACTGGCATGTAAAAGAACTCCTGCGGGACAAAATTCCGGTACACCGGCGACGCTGATAAAACCTCGGCAGTTGCAAGCGTCGTTAAATAAACCATATTTTTTTTTTAATCGTCATACTAGTGCACTGTAGACAAAACCCATGATGCACTTACGGCCTTACGGAAACACCACGACGGCAAAGATCCTATAATTACAGCACATCCATCCTAGATGGTGACGCCACAGTCTAGTATTTACAGTCACGAAGCTCGAGTTGTTGAGGGTACTAGGAACAATAGACTGTGCCGGTACTATTTCGCATTGTATGTGATGAGGCGATAGTAGCGATCATAGTGGTTAGCAACTATCTATGGATGCATATTCCCTACGTATTGAACTTCGTGACTGTATACGAGTATGCTAGACCAGAGGTCTCCAAAAAGCGTATCGTCATTCGATGCTGCCCGCCGAACACAGTGTGCTGTAAGGCTAGAGAAGGGGAAGAGACTCGTACCTCAACGGATGGGACCGATCAGTGGGGGATCGCGGCAACGGTCTGCTTATGTTTACAAATAATAACATCAAAAGGATAAGAAATATCATACGCTTGTATATTATTTTGACATATATGAAGCTGGAGCCCCGTCTGTTGCTATTGACACAAGCCATTGCAAATTCAACCTCTTCTGTTCTATGGTGCCTTTCAGTGCCTGGAAAAGATCTTCTCCAGTTGTATTTTGTAATTACATCTAGAAGACATTCAGACACAGTAAAATGTTCATTAACTCCTCGGATAAAAGTGGCTAGGTGAGCTTTGTCATTTCTATCTGTGCTTTCGTCCAATGCAAGTGAGTAAGCTACAAACTGATTAATTGTAGTTTCGACTTCAGATTTAATTACATTTACAATTTTGAAATTCCTTCTCTGAACTGTAATTGGAAACAATTAAATTTTCTTAAACTTTGACTTTGTTCTGGACACAATATTTTAGTAACGTCCTGTATGCACGATTTTACAAATGATGCTTCTGTAAAGGGCTTCATTGATTTTCCAATATTCCAAGCTAGAACATAGCTAGCAAGAAGCTTTTTTTTTTTTTTGTTTAAGACGTGTGTGATTTGTGTTTGTACTTTCTTGTTTTA
Source organism: Periplaneta americana (assembly GCF_040183065.1). Lineage (NCBI taxonomy): Eukaryota > Metazoa > Arthropoda > Insecta > Blattodea > Blattidae > Periplaneta > Periplaneta americana. Next base: position 39,888,577 of record NC_091118.1, on the reverse strand, counting down.
TATTTATCAAAATATATTTAGGCCTCTGCGTTTCACCTAAAATTAAACGAAAAACTGTATGTTTGTCATGTAGAACTGAGTGTAAACGTATTGTAATATACTGATTATTATGTATAACCAACAGTTATACAGATAGCCCCAAAATAAATTATTTTCACATGTCCAACATGCCTGTAATTGTATATTCTTTGTGAAGAGTCGAGTATTGTCGTCGTATGCTGAATTTTAATACACCCTTAAGAATTTTCGAACAAATTAAGCATATCACATTCTCCCCAGTAATACAAAAAAATTTCTCTTCCTACTCATCTTTGAATGTACTACGTCCATGATTAGAAGACGTTGTGAAACGGTGGAACACTCCGACCAACACAATGATAATGACAGTCCGCCACTGCTCTTCGTTTGCGCATAAACATTGAATACAGTACAGGTGGGGATGGGTGAGGCGAAGCGCACTCATTACGTACTGGCTTCGGTTCCGTTCAGGGGCTTACTCGCGAGAAGGCTTTTGGAGACGTCTGTGCTAGACTGTGGTGACGCTTTGGTGAATGGCGATTGAATATGAAGTATAGGCATATATATGAATGTGGCTATTTCAGGCAGACAGGAATGTAACTGGCAACATGAGAAGCTAAATTATTTTTGGAATGCACAAAATTTGTGGAAAAGTGTCATCCTTTACCACGGTTTGTTTAACTATTGACGATGACCATCTACAGTTTTATCCATGGTGGTTAGTGTTGCCAACCGTCCGGTTTTATTTTCTGTTGTTCGGTGTCCGGTTAAATAGTTTGTCCGGAAGCCATTTGTCCGGTTTTCAGACAATTTTTCATTTATACAAAATTTTACAGTAGTTATTTAATCTTTCTTTTAAGGGGTTAGGTACAGCTTACAGCAGTAAAATTTTTGAAAATATTCAACATTTTTTCCTCCATTACTGTACCTTGTATAAAAATTAAAATTGGTATGTGTAAAACACTGTCTTTCTGCTATATGAAAAAAATATTTTTACGATTTAAAAAAAAAGTATTTATATAGATATATATATATATATATATTTTTTTTTTTTTTTTTTCCCAAAATTCAAAACGGTGGCAGTTCACTGTGCAGTGATGAAGCGTTTCCCTCATAACTCATAAACCTGTTAACTTTTTCATGTTCTCTCTCTTTTATTTTATTGCTGAAACGCATGTTTACAGTATAATACTCTTTCAACTACATTCTTTAATAAATAATGTTTTTTATTTTATGTTAGAAGAAAATACTGATATTTAACCATTCTTTTAAATGAATTTATTTTTTATCAGATAATCTAACAAAGTTAGAGAAGTTATCTTGCATCATATTGTAGATATTATATGCATAAATATACACAAAAGGTTTCATCACAGAATATTGGATCGTTTTTTAATCCTGTGGGAAACGCTTCATCACTGCACAGTGAACTGAATTTTGAAAAAAAAAAAATGTAAATAATTATTTTAAATAGTAAAAATATTTTTATCATATAGCAGAAGGACAGTGTTTTACACATATTAACTTTCATTATTGTATTAAATACAGTACTGGAGGAAAAAAAATGTTGAATATTTCCAAAATGATTATTCCCTCTGTTTATTTGTCTTTTCCCTCAGTAATATTTGGATTCAACAGACAGCTTACAAGCATTTACAAATTTTCAACTTGTTAATTTAATTCGTTATTTCTTATTTAGAGCCCTCGAAAACACGGGACTCATAGCATATTTGGTACTAAAGCTAATCTGGCATTGGAAATACTGAACCACATCTCACACTTTCTATAAACATTATTATGTATTCGGTTTTCTAGTAAAGAAAAGTTGTCAACAATAATGGAGGTCGATAGTTGAAGTGATCGATTTTATCAAAAGTTTTAGAATCGTTATTCACTGCTTGTTCGAAGCATTATGAGTTGTATCTTCTCGTTATCCATATAACAGAAATATAAGAAAATAAAAACATGATTCGTTGTGCGCTGGGCTTCAAGGATCTGAGAACTGGATCTTACGAACAAGACAAGCTATGGCGGGCGGCATGGTATAAGAAAGGTGCGCCGTGCTACAGGGCCAATGACCCGAGTACACACTAGCCATAAAGCTAACGTGAAAACCGCTGCCATAGCAACGAACAGCATAGAAATGAACAGACCACGTACTATTTATATTTATTAAATATACAGATGCGTGAGACCTAAAGCCCGGTTCAGATGCAACGAAGACTGAACACTGAGTTGCCGCAGTGCCGGATTTAGGCCTAGGCAACACAGGCAGTTGCCTAGGGCGGCAATTTCCAGGAGGGAGGGAGGAGGCATTTTCTCTCTCCTCTCTTCCTTTTTTTTACAGTGAAATTTGTTTTGAAACACTTGTTGGTAAATCTTTTCTGAAGTTTGTTCTTGAACACCTTGTGGAAGTCTGATATTGTTTTGTTATCGCACTGTCGCTGTCGCGGCGAGAGTAAAAGGAAAGTGTGTAGCTGCATAGTTATATTGTAATGCCGGTATAACCAAGAATGCATAGTTAAAAATCAGTTTATTACCTATTTATCGCCATAGATAGCAACCACACGCGCACTGGCACACAAAAAAAAAACACAACGCAACATTCTTAAAGGCCCATTCACAATGAAAATTAAACATAACCGTAACATAAACACAGAAGTTTGCGCCCAGGCTATCAAATGGGATCATTCACAATGATTCACATAAGCATTGACATAAACATTACCGTAAGACGTTAACATGAAAGTTTGCAAACTCCAAACTTTCATGCTTATGCTTACGTGATTTGCAAACAGAACACAATCGTGGAGCGCTGAAGTATACGACAGAATATGAGTAAATGGCGTCGTTGTTATGTTTCCATGGTTACCAAGTATGTTTGCTGTTATGTTTATGTTCCCATCGTGAATGATGGTATGACTTCTTGATTTTACCGTAACGTTTATATTCTTAAGTTAACGCATACGTTATGTTTAATTTTCATTGTGAATGAGCCTTTATACTGTCCAAAAATTAACGAATCTGACTTCATTTATAAATTACACGTATTAAATAGCTATATGCCACCAAATTTTCACAAATTCACATAAAATATCTGTTCGCAGGCCTACATCGTATTTTTTTTTATCATGGACACAAGGAATAAATTGAGAGATCTGAGGGAAAAAGACCTGTGGGAAGGCCGAGTCGTAGATATGAAAATAATATTAAAATGAATTTGAGGGAGGTGGTATATGATGCTAGGAACTGGATTAATCTTATGATGAAGAATGAATAGAACAGAGAAACATTCTCATCATCATATGATAACGCAGAATTCCTGCACGAAAATATCATATGTACTTCGGTACAGCACAATAATATAGATTAATTTTGCTCAGGTTAGGGACCGATGACAGGCTTATGTGAGGGCGGCAATGAACCTCCGGGTTCTGTAAAAGCCATTTGTAAGTAAGTACAAGGAATATTTGAAGGGTTCAGAACCATAGTGGGCCAAGCGCCATTTACTAAAACCACAGAAAACAAGGATTAAACTGAACTTATCACCATAATTCAATGGAAACATATAGCAAGTAATATACAGTATACACTATTCAAACTAAATGATATGTCAATCTTCATTAAACTATGGTATTCACTTAACTTTAACCCTTGATTTCTCTGTTTGTAATAAATGGCGCTTGGCCCACTATGGCTCTGAAACCTTCAATTACAACAATGGGGGAAAAAGGAGACTAGAAGATGGGGCATGGGAGAATAGAGAAACAAAACACTGTCACTAACCAAATTTTACAACAGATGCTCAAAATGAGAACCATTCACAGCCAACATTAATCAACAATGAACAGTTTTCATTAGTTTTACGGTATACTCAACATGATTTTACATACTTATTTGTCTCAAGTTTGAAGTCCATGGAAAAGTTAAATACATAGTTAAACAACACGAAAAGAGTGAATGGCTAAATTTTGTACGCATTCAAACATGACATTTAGTGGAGATTCGGAATATGTAGACCTTGAAATAGGGTGCCACTTAAAAATCAAGTTCACTGTCACACCCTGTAGCCTATGTTTGAATAACTTTTTTCGAACACTGGTATCATATTGTACAGAGAGGGTTTGGAATTGAACGGGTTACATCAGCTGCTTGTGTATGCGGATGACGTGAATATGTTAGGAGAAAATTCACAAACGATTAGGGAAACTACGGGAATTTTACTTGAAGCAAGTAAAAATATAGGTTTGAAAGTAAATCCCGAAAAGACAAAGTATATGATTATGTCTCGTGACGAGATATTGTACGAAATGGAAATATAAAAATTGGAAATTTATCCTTTGAATATGTGGAAAAATTCTAATACCTGGGAGTCACAGTAACAAATATAAATGACACTCGGAAAGAAATTAAACACAGAATAAATATGGGAAATGCCCGTTATTATTCGGTTGAGAAGCTTTTATCATCCAGTCTGCTGTCAAAAAATATGAAAGTTAGAATTTGTGAAACAGTTATATTACCGGTTGTTCTTTATGTTTGTGAAACTTGGACTCTCACTTTGAGAGAGGAACATAGGTTAAGGGTGTTTGAGAATAAGGTGCTTAGGAAAATATTTGAGGCTAAGAGGGATGAAGTTACAGGAGAATGGAGAAAGTTACACAACACAGAACTGCACGCATTGCATTCTTCACCTGACATAATTAGAAACATTAAATCCAGACGTGTGAGATGGGCAGGGCATGTAGCACATACGGGCGAATCCAGAAATGCATATAGAGTGTTAGTTGGGAGGCCGGAGGGAAAAAGACCTTTGGGGAGGCTGAGACGTAGATGGGAAGATAATATTAAAATGAATTTGAGGGATGTGGGATATGATGATAGGGACCAATGGCGGGCTTATGTGAGGGCGGCAATGAACCTCCGGGTTCCTTAAAAGCCAGTTAGTAGTAGTAGTGGTATCATATTGTACGGTTTATCTCGAATAGCTTTTGTATAAAACATTTTTTTAATTAAAATTTAAGACATTATGAGTAATAATTAATCCATACTTAATGATCACTGTATAAACACGAAATAAACCATCCGTTAATTCTTGAAGAAATTTAAATATTATGGTTTATTTAACGACGCTCGCAACTAAATAGGTTATATCAGCGTCGCCGGTGTACCGGATTTTTGTCCCGTAGGAGTTATTTTAAATGCCAGTAAATCTATTGACATGAGCCTGTTGCATTTAAACATACTTAAATGCCATCGACCTCGGCCGGGATCGAACCCGCAATCTCGGACATAGAAAGCCAGCGCTATACCAACTACACCACCGAGGGCGACAGTTCTTGAAGATGGTCCCCCATTGTATATTTTCAATTTCAAATAATGACTTTTTTGTTCAATATTTCATGTGCATCATCCCCTGTAAAATGAACTCGCAGATACTGAATTTGGTCAAAATTCGTCCAATATTTTAGTAGAAATGGCTGTACACAGAATATTACATAAGTTATATTTCAAGTACATCATTCCCTGATAAATTGATAATGAAAATTGGTTAGTAAAATCAATCAAATGGTTTAGAATTTTAGAAGAAAATGCTGCACAAAGACATCGACAGATAAATGTGTAACAAACACTACAATCCTCTCCGTTAATATAGTAGAACTTGGTTATAACGACCTCGTTTTGTGCGACATCTCGCCTATAACGTCAAATATTCTGTGGTCCCAAATAATTCCCTGTAAGACAAATGCTTTTCTACCTTGCTTATTACGACAAACGTATATGCGTCTATCTCGCATATAACGTCATTTTCAACCTCAGTTTGGAATAAGATTTTCTAAGAACCAAAGCATTTTAAGAAATACTTACTTACTTACAAATGGCTTTTAAGGAACCCGCAGGTTCATTGCCGCCTTCACATAAGCCCGCCATCGGTCCCGATCCTGTTCAAGATTAATCCAGTCTCTGTCATCATATCCCATCATAAGTGCACGCATTTTAACGCAATATGGCCACTAAAAGAAAAGTTTTAACGTTGGAAGAAAAAGTTAATGCGATTCATTAAGTTGAGAATGGAATAAAAAGCTTACGTGTGTCGTGAATTTGGCCCAGTTAATTCCAAACGATTTGGGAGAGCAAGGATAAAATTGTTGCATTTGAACAAAATTGATCAAGCTAGGGGATGGAGCAATGAAATTGCAACTGAAATAATGGATATAGAACATAATTTAGAAAGTGTGTATTGAGCAAGTATGAGACAACAGAGTAAAATGACTGACTACTTCACTCCAAAGTAGACTAAAGAAGTTTGGTGAGTTCTGAACAAACTGTTTTAATACAAAATACTGTATTTATAATTGTACATGTATTTTATTATGTTCATGATAGGCTTAAAAGTGAATACATAAATCTAAAATAAGGCTAATGAAGTTTGTTATTTTCCATTTTCCACCTTACTAGACTCATAATATCAATCTCTGTTACTACGACACTCGTTTATGACGACGTAATTTTTAAGGTCCCTTGGATGTCGTTATAACAAAGTTCTACTGTATTTGTAAAATGAGATGATAGAGTAATTCTATCTTGTCTCGCTTAGATTTGAACCCCAGCATGTGGCTTGACAAGCGATCGTTCTGGTCGTGCGGATCTAACGACACCTCCGTCCGCCCGGCGGCATAGAAGTTTGGTTAGTAAGCCATGAAGTGATGATGCTGTTCGTGAACTGGATGGAATTCTTGTGCAAAAGAAATCGCCGTAACTTTTTTCGCCAAGGTCTGAGTATGGTCAACGACCGGGCCCACCGCGTCCTTGAAACGTGTATCGATTATGAAGCTGTTGCGTGGATGATTTCGTGTTTGATACCACTTTTATTTTTTCTGTTGTGAATAGCACGGAAATAGTGCGTAGAACAACAGAACCTAATAATATCCATGCCAGGTATTATTCACTTCCTGTATGCGTTTAATATTTGTCATCTGGTCTGAACGTACTCATCTTTTTCATACCGGAAACAGCAACAACGAAATTAGGTTGTGTGTGGTTAAAATACATGGTATGCAGCACAGGACAACGTATAAAGTCAACGAGTGATCTAAAAATTGATGTTATGTATGTATGTTGATGATATTAACATTCTATGTATTTTAGTTTAATTCTGCTACACAGTTTATTTCAGTGTTTAATTAATAGTTCATAGTATTTTGTTGTTTAATTTGTAAATAACTTTTGTATACATGTAACTCTCATCTAAATCAAATTGTTGGATTCTTTGTAAGTTCATGCATATGTATATACAGTTTTTGCTGGTTGAGTGGAAGAGAAGGCCTTACGGCCTTAACTCTGCCAGCTAAAATAAATTATTATTATTATTATTATTATTATTATTATTATTATTATTATTGATGAACCCACCGAAGAAGAGATAAGAGATGTAATAATTGGATTAAAGAAAAACAAAGCACCAGGAATGGATAGTAACCAATCAGAACTCCTTCAGAGTAGCAGTAATGAATTAATACAAGACATACAGAAATTAATTAAGGACATATGGACACAAGAAATGATTCCTGATGATTGGAGAATTGGAGTTATATGCCCATTACACAAGAAGGGTGACCAGATGATTTGCTCTAATTATAGAGGAATAACGTTATTAAATATCACTTATAAGATATTCTCCAGAATCTTGCACAACAGGCTATTACCATACACAGAAAAGGCCATAGGAAAATGTCAAGCTGGCTTCAGAAGCGGAAAGTCGACAATTGATCAAATTTTTACTTTAAGACAAATTATTGAGAAAACATATGAACAAAATATTGAAACTCATCACTTGTTTGTTAATTTTTCAACGGCATATGACAGCATCAATAGAGCTGAGCTTTATAAGGCGATGGTAGAGCTGAACATTCCGAAGAAGCTGGTGAGACTAGTTAAAACATGCACGGATGACAGTCAGTGTCAAATAAAGATCCAATCTGAACTATCAGATTTATTTCAAACAACTAAGGGTCTAAGACAGGGCGACTCATTAGCGTGTCTTTTATTTAATATTGCCCTTGAAAAAGTGATAAGGGATGCAGATATACAAACTAGAAGTACAATACTCTACAAATCATCCCAAATACTGGCCTATGCTGATGATATAGATATCATTGGTCGATCTGTGGAGAATGTTAAGAGAACATTTACTGCTTTAGAAACAGCAGCCCAAAAAATGGGGCTGAAAATTAACGAACAGAAGACTAAGTACATGATTGTTGGATGTAAAAAACAAAAAAGGGACTTGACAACAACAACCCACTTAAAAATTAATCAATATAAATTTCAGAGGGTCTCTAGTTTTGTATATCTGGGCTCCTTAATCAATGACACTAATGATATTAGTGAAGAAATTGATAGAAGAATTCAAAATGCCAATAAAGCATATTTTGGATTATTGAGGCACTTTAAGTCAAGACTTCTTACAAGGGAAACAAAATGCAATATTTATAATGTTTTGGTAAAACCTGTATTAACATATGGCAGTGAAACGTGGACCCTCTCAAAGACTCATATGTCAAGATTGAGATCCTTTGAAACCAAAATTCTAAGGAAGATATATGGCCCAATATGTGATAAAGGAGAATGGCGAATAAGATACAACTTTGAACTTTACCAACTATATAAGTCCCCTGATGTGGTTACAGTTATTAAAATATCAAGATTATGATGGGCAGGACATGTGCAAAGGATGGCAGATCATGAGATACCCAAGAAAGTTATGGGGAATAAATTTGAAGGAAAAAGGAGTGTTGGACGACCAAGACTGCGATGGATGGATGGAGTGTTAGAGGATGGTGGTTGGTTGCCAGGGACAGAGATGCATGGAAGAGAGTTCTAAGGGAGGCCGAGGCTCAAATTGGGCTGTAGCGTCGATGATGATGATGATGATGTATGTATGTATGTATGTATGTATGTATGTATGTATTACTGTCACGGACAGAAGTATAAGCACCTTTGCAGAACACAGATTTACAAATTTATATTTCACTCTATTATTCAATATATAACATTGTAACTGAATAGTACATTATGCAACGAACCTATAATGGTAGTAATTAAGACGCGAGTATGTTTATGAAACGAGCGCAAGCGAGTTTCATAATTTTCATACAAGCGTCTTAATTACCATTATAGGCAAGTTTCATACGACTTTTTATGCTCGACCATATTTCTAACTTGAAATTATTCATAAGTATTCATGTTATTCTTATCTGGCTGAGGAGCGGAACTGACCTTGTGCAATACCTCGTAAATTGTGAGATGTGCGCAGACGCGAAAGTATTGATTTTTACCGAAAAACAAATGTCGACATTGACCTTGATATAATGTAGAAAATAAAATAAACATCAAGCGTGATATAACCTTGAAATTGAATTAGACATTGAAAAACGAGATGACAAATTGAATTTATTTGAATATTATTTACAATTAACGCTAATTATTATAGTAACAGAACTGACTTTATTTCAAATATAGGTGATTTATTGTGCAATTGGTCAAATGAATTTGAGGGAATGTGCTTTGTGAAAGGCTTTGTCTAATCTCGCGCTAGTTGTCTTTCGATTGCATATCCGAGAATAATCGATACTTGCGCTTTCATATTGCTACAATGGTATTTTCTGATTGGTGGAACACCTGAACTTTAATGAATAGGTGTACTTTAATGAGGTCCATTAAAGGGCTGCTACCAGGTGTATAATTACTACATTTCGGCATGGTCGAGCATAAAATAAATTAATCTCCACTTCTGTAAGTTGTTGTTGTTTAGTCAACCGTCTGAAGACAGGTTTGAACCTCATAAGTATCACCAATAAGACATCACTCATGAGGCAACCAGGCCAGGAGGTAATGGGGTAGGGTGGCCAGTTCCTTTCCCCCCTCCAATGCATACATCGCCGATTAGCCACATATTCCACTAATCAGACTTCAGATGCATACAAACAATTGTTCTTCCTCTGACACACATCGTCAAGTGAGATGTACTGCCTGATAATAATAGATATTATACATATCAGCCAGAGGTATGGTACAATAATATTTTAGAAAACAAAATAAAACTTACTTTAACATAGAAAATAAAATAATTGTTGTTTTTGTCTCTGATAATGATGAACATAAGTATATCACACAAAAAGGGAAGCCAGCGAAGTACTAAATGAGTGATCATTTTGCGTGTGGAAGCAAAAAAACTTACCAAATTGTATTGTGCGTATACTTGTTAAATACTATAATTCGATAACCCCCAGCCTCATAGTCTAGTGGAGAGCTTCTACAGGGACATCATTTTATTTTTACTAACATTTCTAATATTAATCTGGCTATACCTTTGGATTAATGGTTCAGAACCGGAAACACCGTTTGCTATCCTCTTCCACGACTGGAGTTCGATAATACCGGCATAAAATACAAAGAAATCACTTTACTAAGTATAGGAGGGAAGAAAAGTAGTTCACCCATTTACGTAAACTAGGAAATATCGCGATTTTTAGTTTAATAAATTTTCATTGGGTTTTGTTTAATCAAAATACAGTACTGTATTAGCAATAAGCGTTTTTACTCACGAACTGAGCTATCCATTCGGACGTATTCATTATGCAGCGTATATTATACTGTCTACAGCACATTAGCGTACAATGTAGAGAATGAAGTTAAATTGAAAAATAATCATAATGTGGATATTTAAATACATTTTTGAAAATATGTGGCCGTTCACTTCGATACAGGCTTCAGTTCTTTTGTGCATATTATCGCACTATGGACTATTGTACCTAATTCCAATTAGCTGTTCCGTCCTTCGTACTAGTAACTCATGTTGAAATAATTCTGTACCTACTCTATAAAAGAGTATCTTACGTACTGTAAATTCAATCTTCACTTCTGCCCGATCCGAAAAGATAAAACTACTCAGACATACTATCTACTGTCCGTCCAAGTGGTTTTGTCGCAGGGTCGTAGAAAAGAAGGAAATCACGTGAGAGTTAATTACTTAACGAGGCCCTTTTATTTAAGTTATTTTAAACAGTTGTATAATATTACGTAGACGTCCAACTCCTAACAGAAATTAATGTTTTCAGAAAAGAGCTAAGACAGCCCAGCCACTAGCCTTTACAGAGGGACGAGCTGAAGCAGGGAGTGGGGGACCGGGATGCGACGTAGGAAAACGAACGACAGTACCTGTGCGAAAATATGATTCAATATTGAAAGCTCTTTCGTCACTGGAAAGAAGATATTTCTGGAACGTACTATACTCACTAACTCAGTATACGCGGCCTTGGTTCCGTATGGAGGACGATTGGAAGTTTACTAGTAGAGGGGTGGGAGTGAAGTACATTCATAAACTCAGGTATAATAAAAACTAAAGTAAAAATAAAATGATGCTCATGAGGTTCCGGATTCGATTCCTAGTGAGAATACACGAAATTTTCCTTAAAGGCAATGTAGATATTAGGAGAGGGGGAATAATTTAAATCCACACGATATACACACATACACGTACTTCAAGGTTCGTTGATGTTTCCAGAGAAATAACAAAGAAAACTTGCATAACATAAGTTCTATACATCCCTTGAAAGGTTACATAGGATAAACGAAGGGTTAGGGGAAAGAAACGTCGATGTCCATAATAAGTTGTTCCGAGAAAATGACGTTTTAAAACGTTGACTTCGACTGTTCTTTACCCGCAGTACGTAACTTCAAATCTACAAGGACTACTTTGCTTATTGGCGTCTGGTGACTCGACAGGCTCTTAGTAACTCTGGAGAACAATAGAGTGTACAACTTAACTAAAAAATGTCAAAAAGTCGATATCGACATTTTTTTCCCCTGACCCATCAAATATGTAAAGTAAAGGAAAAAGTTGCCTATATAAACAAATTGAAACAGAAAATAAAATTGGCTTTAAAATAGTGTAACATTTCCATTTCACTAAAGTGGATCCCTGCGGTTTCTGCCCATCAATAGTTTCTTAGGCAGGCGGTTCAGGTTCGAGTGTTGGTTAGTGACGCAGCGTCTGTGACTCAACGCTAATGCGCTGGCCTTCCATGCTGGCGGCCACGTTCGATGCCCGTCTACTCGTGATGAAATTTGTGCTGAAGAAAGCAGACGTTATAGAGGGTTTTTCTTTACTTCATTCCATCAAAACTCTCCCGCCTCCCTCGAACATTTCATCTATCGTCTGTCGCCTAATTATTATACTTCACGTACATCATTCCCTGATAAATTGACTCGTAGATACTGAATATGAACAAAATCCGTCCAATAGTTTAGTAGAAATCGCTGTAACAGACAGACCAGTACTAAAATTATTATATTTCATGTAGGCCTACATCATTCCCTGATAAATTGACTCGTAGATACTGAATATGAACAAAATCCGTCCAATAGTTCAGTAGAAATCGCTGTACACAGACAGACTAGTAGTAAAATTATTATATTTCATGTACATCATTCCCTGATAAATTGACTCGCAGATACCGAATATGAACAAAATCCGTCCAATAGTTTAGTATAAATCGCTGTATACAGACAAACTAGTACTAAAATTATTATATTTCATGTAGGCCTACATCATTCCCTGATAAATTGACTCGTAGATACTGAATATGAACAAAATCCGTCCAATAGTTTAGTAGAAATCGCTGTACACAGACAGACCAGTACTAAAATTATTATATTTCATGTAGGCCTACATCATTCCCTGATAAATTGACTCGTAGATACTGAATATGAACAAAATCCGTCCAATAGTTTAGTAGAAATCGCTGTACACAGACAGACTAGTAGTAAAATTATTATATTTCATGTACATCATTCCCTGATAAATTGACTCGCAGATACCGAATATGAACAAAATCCGTCCAATAGTTTAGTATAAATCGCTGTATACAGACAGACTAGTACTAAAATTATTATACTTCATGTACATCATTCCCTGATAAATTGACTCGCAGATACTGAATATGAACAAAATCCGTCCAATAATTTAGTATAAATCGCTGTACACAGACAGACTAGTACTAAAATTATATTTCATGTACATCATTCCCTAGTAAATTGATTCGTAGATATTGAATATGAACAAAATCCGTCCAATAGTTTAGTATAAATCGCTGTACATAGACAGACTAGTACTAAAATTATTATATTTCATGTACATCATTCCCTGATAAACTGACTTGTAGATACTGAATATGAACAAAATCCGTCCAATAGTTTAGTAGAAATCGCTGTACACAGACAGACTAGTACTAAAATTATTATATTTCATGTACATTATTTTCTGATAAATTGACTCGTAGGTACTGAATATGAATAAAATCCGTCCAATAGTTTAGTAGAAATCGCTGTACACAGACAGACTAGTACTAAAATTATTATATTTCATGTACATCATTCCCTGATAAACTGACTTGTAGATACTGAATATGAACAAAATCCGTCCAATAGTTTAGTAGAAATCGCTGTACATAGACAGACTAGTACTAAAATTATTATATTTCATGTACATCATTCCCTGATAAACTGACTTGTAGATACTGAATATGAACAAAATCCGTCCAATAGTTTAGTAGAAATCGCTGTACACAGACAGACTAGTACTAAAATTATTATATTTCATGTAAATCATTCCCTGATAAATTGACTCGTAGATACTGAATATGAACAAAATCCGTCCAATAGTTTAGTAGAAATCGCTATACACAGACAGACTAGTACTAAAATTATTATATTTCATGTACATCATTCCCTGATAAATTGACTCGCAGATACTGAATATGAACAAAATCCGTCCAATAGTTTAGTATAAATCGCTGTATACAGGCAGACTAGTACTAAAATTATTATATTTCATGTACATCATTCCCTGATAAATTGACTCGCAGATACCGAATATGAACAAAATCCGTCCAATAGTTTAGTAGAAATCGCTGTACACAGACAGACTAGTACTAAAATTATTATATTTCATGTACAGTTACCCTGAAAAAGAATGAGACGATTCTTGGTCGTCGGAAGTTAAAGTTCTACAGCGCGGTTCACTCGATATCGACGTAGGGATACATAACATGACAGATAGTACAAGAATTGTTACAAGGACCACAACAAGGACAAGGACCAGAATAAGGATCACGAAGAAGACTGCCATTTAAGGCCAGGATTTCACAACATAGCTCGAGTCCCAAAATATCATTGCTTCACTGTACCGAATGGCAAATGCCTGCTAAGGGATCTACATTCTGGACTGCTGCTATCACTGTCTTGTCTCGGTAGCTCATATAGTAGCGTGCCGGTTCCATTGTATAACCGAAACGTCTCGTGTTCGATCCCAGGTAAAACTTTTTTTATTGAGGTGTAATTAATTTGTTCAGAGTTCCTCGACTGTCTAATTTGTCGAAAAATATGGAATAATTTATGCCCAATTTCTGGGTCTTAGAAGTGGGCTGAACCTCGTCAAAAAAATAAATCTTACTTGGAAGTTAAAAGTATTCTTCCTCAAACAAAATTCATAAGAAACAAAAAGGGACCTGTTAACTTAAAATCTTGTCCACATGCCATCAGCTTCTATTACAGCTCTAAGTCGATCCGGCATGGATGTCACGAGATTGTGGAATAAGTTCTGATCCCCGGCGAGATCTTCCCAGGTGTCAACAACTTGATCCCACAATTCGTCTCGATTTCGAGGGCGTCGGTGGGCATAGGTGGCTATCCTTCTCTTTTTCAATTCCACCCATAAATTTTCGATGACATTCAAATCAGGTGACTTCGGAGGCCAATTAATGATTTCGATCTCGGGTCTCCTTTGAAACCATCTTTGAATGCTTGCAGCATAGTGCACGGGATGGTTATCCTGCTGGAACAGCAATGTTCCTTCGGGAAAACGTTCTCGGGCGGAGGGAAGGAATATATTTTCCAGAATGTGCTCGTAAGTTTCCGCATTAAACCGGCCATCGATGCGTTCTATAACGCCAGGTCCATCGTAAGACATCCACCCCCAACACGATATGCTAAAGCGCCCCGATCTTTCACGTCGGTGCACATAGCGCTGATCATGTCGGAGACCATCCTCACGATAGACACGGACAGGACCTTCGTAATCATTCGAGATGGTTGTTTCGTCGGAGAAAATTACATTTCTCCAATCGAAATCCACTCGATTGGTAGCGAAGGCAAGACGGTCGACAGCTTGTGCTTCCCCCAATATTTCCATTTGCGCAGCCCTCCGGCTCCTAATACCGCGGTTCCTCAACCTGCTGATCACAGTCTGTGAAGAGCCGGGAAAGTTAGATGCTGCTCTTATTTCGTTAGCAGTCAGAAAGGGGTCCTGTCGAACTGTCTCGAATAAAAGAGCATCCTCTTCCAATGAAGAAATCCGCGGACGCCCAGGAATAGGGCGATTTTCGACCTCCCCAAAATTTTGGTAACGATGAACCCATCTCGCGGCTGTACTTCCAGGAACACCGACCAAACGGCCAGCAGATCTAGCCCCATATCCAGCCTCAACTAGAGCTATAACTCGCTGTCTCATGTCACGTCGGTTCGCCATTACGATGAGAAATGAGACATGACGATAATACTTTAGTGTAGACAATGACTATTTAACATGATATAGAATTATTGAAATAAGAGGCATCTTGCATAGTAAGAGTTAATAAATCAACCCTAAATTAAATATCTAAATAACAGGATATAACAGGAAGTCCAATTGTTGCGAAACTAATCAAATTAAATCTAATTACATTAAATAAACAAACCCCAAGTTATGACACCACATTGCTACAGCTAAATTGTATGTTATTAACATAAGCATTGAATAGGTCCGTGGTTGTGCGTTGGACGACAAAACCAAACATCGAAAGTTCGAATCTTGCCGAGGAATGTAACTTCTTGCTTTTTTAATGTAAATCAGACTTATAACTACAATCATTCATATTTCTTACATTATTTATTAATATTTATAGCCAACATTGATTTTGTAAAGAAAAGACTTTAGAAATCTCATATGGAATTTGTGATCTGTAGTGACATAAACATAGATTATCTCTCGGAACTTTTCCGTAAAAGTAAATTAAATTCACTCCTTGAAACTGGAAACCTTATTCGTAGGGTCATTTTCCCATAGCATACAAGCTGAAGTAACACAGCCATTGATAAACGTTTTGTACACAGAATTAGACTGAATTCCTATTCGACAGAACCTATAATCAATGGCTTGTCTGACCATGATAAACAAATCCTATGTGTTTCCAATGTCACTGAACAATTTCAAAATATTAATTTAAAAACTAAGAAAGGATCGTAATTGCTGTATCTAGTGATTATTTACATTTATGTCTACAAAATGAATCTTGGAAAAACATATATGATACTGGTACTACTGATATTAAGAGTAAATATATTGAATTTTTCACTTAATTTCATAATCACTTTAGTGGATGTTCTCCACTCAATGTTGTGAAAAAATTCAAAAGTTAAAACATGTAGATAACGCAGGGACTTCAAAATCTCATGTATTAAAAAGAAGAATCTATATGTAATGAGTTGCAATGTAATGATCATCATGTTCTTAAATACTGCAAGAAGTACAGTGTAATTTATCAAAAATTATGAAAGAGGGAAATAGAATATATTTGAGTAGAAAAGTACAAAATTCAGATAATGCAATTAAACCTATTCGTAATATTATTAAATTTAAACTTGTAGATATCCTAAGAAAGAAAATATGTGTTCATTAAAACCAATGATTATAAAGTAGAGGATCCCAAATCTATTGCAAATTCTTTTAACGTATTATAGTATATAGTACAGAAATATTATTGACAACTTAAACATTCAAGATTTTGCAAAAGATACTGCAATTGGTTACTTAACAGATGTATTTAATAATTATTATTAATATATGTAATTAGTCAATAACTGCAACAGTGCTTATACATTCAATCATAACATGAAAAAAATTGAATGCAAACACGTAGATAAAATAGTTAAAATTAACTGCAGGGGTGAGAATGAAATAATCCAAAGCCATACTTTTAACAAAAATTGTTTTTTGCGAGTGCATTTCTTACACATATGGGAAAGCTATTAATAAATTATTGTAATAATTACTCAACAAATGACATAGCCTAAGGACTCTAAACCTTTGTAAAAGTTTGTCTATTATTATATATTTTTTAATTTCATTTTAATTGTTAGTTTTTAATATATATGCATTTACATTGTATATGTGTGTATAAATGCATTCATTAGATTAACGTTTATAATATTATAACTTGTAATTTTGTATTGTTTGCGATCATTAACACTTAATCTCAGGACTTTGTAAAACTATATTTCAACGTGACTTAGCTATTTCAACGTTATTTAGACAAAAAAAAATTGTTGTGTAGACTAAGAATCGAACTCGCACTCTTCTACACAACACGCAGAAGTCTTACCGTCTGAGCTATGGAAACGACATGAAAGGTTTCCTTTCTGTGCGGAGTGTCGATCTAGTCATGAAGGTCCATTGTCGATTTAACTACACGATTTATGTATATATTTATCTTTTATTTACGTAATATTATCATATTTTTTGCAGTTTTTTAATTGAATTTCGGAACGATGCTAGTAACAAACCAAATAGCCTGAATTTAAGTAACTCAATATTCGTTATCTTGTGTATCGGTGCTCTGGTCTCCGATCATGCGCAGTGTCTTACATCTGAGACTTAGGAATATTCAATCGTCTCATCCTTTTCCAGGGAAACTGTACATAATTCCCTGATAAATTGACTCGTAGATACTGAATACGAACAAATTCCGTCCAATAGTTTAGTAGAAATCGCTGTACACAGACAGACTAGTACTAAAATTATTATATTTCATGTACATTATTTTCTGATAAATTGACTCGTAGATACTGAATATGAACAAAATCCGTCCAATAGTTTAGTAGAAATCGCTGTACACAGAAAGACTAGTACTAAAATTATTATATTTCAGTTACATCACTTTCTGATAAATTGACTCGTAGATACCGAGTATGAACAAAATCCGTCCAACAGTTTAGTAAAATCGCTGTACACAGACAGACTAATACTAAAATTATTATATTTCATGTACATCATTCCCTAATAAATTTACTCGAAGGTACTTAATATGAACAAAAATCTTCCAATCGTTGTAAATGGGCGGACGGACGGAAAGCTAGACAGACGGATTTTTTCGGAATGACAATAATTTACTGAGAAGTAAAAAGAGAAGCATGTAAAAACTAAATATCTCCTACAAACACCCGAGTTTGAATAATTTCTTGGTAGATATTTATTACCATCTTGAGGGAAGTTTTACGTAAGTGTTCGAATTCGTTATCTGTAGCTTGCAATACTTTGTAGCTTTGAAACGAAGCTGATTCTTTCATTTTCTCAGAATGAACTTCATGTAGCTTGTCAACTTTTTCCCCCACCTCACTCGTATGGAAAGCTATCTCTTTCTTACAGAAATATTGTAACTCGATGACAAGGGACTACAAAGTACAAAGACTACGAACAAAGTCTTTAACACTTTATTTACTCATCATATAAGAAAGATTGAATGTTTGTAATGTTTACTGACACTCCATTGTGGGACGTTAGGTCCTTGTATCTCGGCACGAGGGTTGCAGAAGTTTCAAGAAGTTTTAATATCTGCAGCGGTTTGTTATTCAGGATTGAATACCGTTACGTTTCGCAACTCACTAAACTGGATTCTGCGCTCCCCCTCCCCCTCCACCCACCGTGCACAACCAGAACTCGCATTAAGGCCGTAATTGTCGAGCTAACTCCAAGCACAAACAAGCAAACAGAATCCCTGTTCCCAATGCGGCAGTATTATACTGTCATTTGTCTCGGCTGTCAAAATAATGCTACAAGTAAATCATACTATTCCTAGCTGAAGATCGAATTTCGGGAGGTGGCAATGTTGCGATGCTTATATTCAACGTGAGAAATAATTCTTTGAAAGAAAAGAGATCTCAAAGAAATATTCAAACTTTAGTTCGCTTCAAATAAATAAAAAGTGGAAGTAATATAACCACAGTCACGAAGCTTGAGTTGTTGAGGTTGCTAGGAACAACAGACTGTGCAGGTACTATTTCGCATTGTCTGTAATGAGGCGATAGTAGCGATCCTAGTGGTTAGGAACTATCTATGGATGCATATTTATTACTTATTGAGCTTCGTGACTGTATATACTAGACTGTGATATAACTGTGCACATTTTATCGCCTTATTTCTAGGACAGAGTACAACAAACATTCTAATACCATACTAGTCCCAAATGAATATTTTTCTCAGAAAAAAAAAATCCCCTAAATATTGACACTGTTTCACTCGATAAGTATTATCCGTACGATTCTGATTTTTATTTTCGTCATTAGAGAAACTGCTACGAAATTATTTATCCCTTTGCAGCTTTTCAATAAAATGAACGATTTTCTTGCATATTAACGTATTGTTATTTCCTAACATTAAGAAGTCTGGCAACACTGCTGCACTGAAAGGGACGGAATACTGCTATTCAAATCCAGTTTGTGTGTGTATTCGTAAGTGAGCCGGCGATGCGCTGTTGTCAAACTACGAAGACTTGCAACCTGATGTTCTAATTAAGCACGCACTTAATTACAAAACATAGATGATAGGAGAATTAGGATATGTGATTGCATGTAATCAAGATTAGTGGTGGACCGTATACAGAAATGTGAGGGAAACCACTACCTGAAAGTCGTATGATGATAATTAGAGCCCGGATGTTAGGCAAAACGCCTTTTTTAAACTGAGTGTATGTATGAAAGACCTATTAGAGGTAAACACCTTTCCACACATTTAGGGATGATAGGCCCAATTTTTATTTTGCCTATTTTAGCGTTAAATACCTTTTTTAAGGTTAAATGCTTTTTTTTAGCCTTTTTACATCGTTATTATACATTTTCTATATTTTTAATGCATTTAAAATAAACCGCACATAAATTATATAAAAATAACGGTTGTAGAAATTAAAAATATAGGCTATATTTACCTCACACAAATATTTGCCGAGAATCTTATTCTCAAGTAATACTTATGTTTCCAAGAAGTCTTAAACTTTTCTTCCCTACCGATTCCATCTTTTATGTCACTTACAAAGATGTTTGAACAGTATAACCCTCAGTGCTCAGGTTACTTCGGGGTTTACCAGCGAAAGAAAGGGGATGAGGGAAGTATTAAAAGCAAGTCTCCAGGTCCCGTTACTGTTGTCACTTGCACGCACAAGTCACGCGTACTTTGAAGTCTCTAATCCCTTCTCACACCCCTCTTTTTTGAGACAATACACAGTCTCTCGATCTCTGAAAGAAAGTAGAGACAGTTCTTCTGAAATAAATTGTTTTAAGTTTGCTCCAATCACTTCACTAGAAGTAGAAAGATCTTTTTCCACCATGAAAAACGTTCTCTCTGACAGGCGGCTCACTATGACAGTTGACAACTTAAAAAAGCATCTTGTTGTGACATGTAACCAAGGAAAGTGAGTACTGTATGGGATAGTTTATTAAATATTTGTCTATTTTTTGTCTGTTTCCAAGAACAATAAATGCCTATTTCACTGCCTGTTTTTACTATTTTTAGTGCCTATATGCCTGTCTACTTTAACCAAAATAAATCCCTAAACATCCGGGCTCTAATGATAATAAATATGAATAATTACAAAACGCATAATAGTTTTAAATTTGTTTTAATTAGTCTATTGCTCCCTTTAATCTGCACCAATTATATCACTTCCACCCTGTATACGGAGTGTTAAGAAAAAAGGGTATAATATTTTTTGAGAAGATGTAGTAGTACGCCTATTCATATAAAACAAGAAAAGACGTATAATAAACATACTGTAGGTGCGAAAATTAATATCTTTTAAGAAACAAGGACTATGAAATTGGTATTTTTTTGTTTATTTTAGTAGGTTATTTTACGACGCTTTATCAACATCTTAGGTTATTTAGCGTCTGAATGAGATGAAGATGAAGTGAGTCCGGGGTCCAGTATCGAAAGTTACCCAGCATTTGCTCATATTGGGTTGAGGAATAACCCGGAAAAAAACCTAAATCAGGTAATTTGCCCCGACCGGGAATCGAACCCGGGCCAAGTGGTTTCACAGCTAGACGCGCTAACCGTTACTCCACAGGTGTGGACAAATTGGTATTGTAACAACAACATATCTTTTAATATGTTACTGTATGTCATATCTGAGAAGGTCATATGCCTTTAAAACTGCCAGGTTAAATAAATCATTATTATTATTATTATTATTATTATTATTATTATTATCTGCCTGTTTATTCTTTCGGTTAGTGCAGTGTAATAAGAAACGAGCAAAGAGCTCACATTAGAAGATATGCTCTTGTTACAATTCCAGTTTTTTAATGGTATTTACGCCGCTTTATCAACTGTTAAATTCCAATTTTACAGTTCTTGGTTTCTTTAGCTAATTAATTTTAGGATCCATATTAATTACACATTATTCTTTTGTTTTTATTGTTTATTAACCCACATTAGAAGATATGCTGCTGTTACAGTAACAATTTTACATTCCTTGTTTCTTCAGAGATATTAAGTTCCGAATCCACGTTATCATTAGACTTTTTTCTTGTTTTTATGAATATATTGTCTCAAAATATTAGACCATTCTTTCTTAATATATTGTATAGATTCGACTAAAACAATAATGAAGCTGGAGATTTCGCTTATTTCCAGTTTTTTCTGAGATCTTAAACATAAGGTGTTAAGTACTTATTCGTTTTAAGTAATTAGAGGTCAATTAACATAAATTGCCTATTTTTGGAGGTAAGTGGCTATTTTGCTTGTACAGACCTGCTTTCTGCCTAAAATGCAATTTTCACGTTTTTTTATTTTACCAAATCTACTTTTTGCATTTAAATTCCAGACAGACAATTTTTTTTTTTTTTCACATAAACCATTGATTTTTGTCACTTTTTTTTGTCCATCTCCATTTATTTTCCCTAGCAGCCACCATATCACGAAGCAAGCAACGTCTAGAAAAATAATGAGTGGATTGGGACAGAAAAGCGAGATGGCGCAGTGATTGATTGTACAAGATTTAGAATAGCTATTAGTTTGAACCAAACGAGAACAATTTTAAGAATCAGTAAACTGTGTGTATTTTCAATTTCTTATAAGATTTGAATTTATCTACTTAAAATGTTAATTGCAATTGATAGCATCTTGTTGATCAAGTCTTTGTTGTATTCCTGGAATTGAAGTTTTCTAGACGTTATATTTTTCTGCTTTGCAAGTTCTTCTACTCGAGGAAAAATTATTAGTTAACTTTCCAATTTTGTGAACTTAACAATAATGTGGCTAGTTAATGTAAATACGTAACAATGTAGTTAAAATAAATGGTCATTTTTGTAAAAACGAGATATCACTTCTTAGCCATTGATATAGTCTAAGCTCTTCTTCAAGAAAATCCCTCAATTAATTACAGTCATAAGAAATCAAATATGATTCAATTATACAAAATAATCAGAAACATATATCAGAACGCCACATCAAATACTCGTATGCATAAAGTTATAAACAAAAAAAGAAATCAAGATAAAATAGATGTCAGACAGTGCCACAGTATCGTTTAAATTGTTCATTTCAGTACTTCTTCGAGGACCAAAGTCAGACATGTTAGTTAGAGGACTTCTTTAGTGAATCGTTAAATTTTATGGACTTTCTTGTAACTCTAAAATTAGTACCAACAAAACCGTTAAGGGTTAAAGAACCAATGAATATGTTCAACTCAGCATAACATTTTATCTGAACTGTTTCCATAGCAACTAGCAACCAGGAAGGTCGTCATGGCAAATGAACAACTTGAATGTCTCGACAAGGTTACGCATTAGTCTTTCAATTGCCTATATTCAAGTAATTATGTTACAACATTTACCTTGAAGCGGCCCTCCTTGACGGGTGGCAAGGCGTAGGGGATGCCCAGAAAGACGGACACGGTGCCCATGATCCTCTCTACGGGTGTGAGGCCGGGGCGGTACCCGGACTTCGGGTCGGGGTTGTCGTATAAATGCACCTTGAAGCCCTGAATCGTGTTGATGTAGCTGGTGGTCACGGGAACGTAACCGTCGCGCTTGAACTGATCCAACGATTCGGGGCGCTGCTTGCCCTGAAGATCGGGACGCCAGCGCGCCATAACGCCGGGCTCTGGCACCCACGTCGACACCCCCTGCAAGATGACAGGCGCAGCATATCAGCACCACCACGATCAATACTGAAGAGCAATGATATTTCATTTCTCTGTACTATTGTAAATAGAAAAGTGTAGTAATAGCACGCTGCTGTTGTTCCTATTCAGCTTACTTAATACCTTAAGAGTGAAACCTAACCATTTTCTATTACTACATACGAGCTATTCCATCTCAAATCGACCGAAATATAGAGAAAACTGACCTTACAATTTCTAAATACAATGAAACTTTTTTTTTACGTAGAGAACTGTGATACAATGCTTTGTGCAAAGTTTGAAGCATCAGAACTTCATAGTGTTTAAATTAAAAGTATTTAAATTCATCGCATTTTCACAAAATTAGCAACTTTAAACTGTTGTAGCTCCGAAACCCTTTCACCCAATGATCAAAATCATGGTTTATTTTGATGCTGAGAAATTAAAGTTTATATTGACATATAAACAGATTTTCTTACTTTTTATGGAAATGGAGAAATTTTGATTTTTCCTCATTAAAACGCCTTTGTCAAGGAAAAAAATATTTTAAAAATATATAGTTAGATTCCGCTTGAAAGTACAAATAAACACATATTTTTTACTGATGGTATGTTGATAAGAAAGTATTGAAAATATCAAATAAAGAAAATAAATAGTACGCGCGTGAACTGACCAGCTGACTGCGAGACGGGAGCTTCCCGAGATAAGCAAGGCCAGGAGACAAACACGTGATATTTCGTCTAGTAGCGTATAGCTGGGCTAGCTTTATCACAAGTTTTCATAAACACAGGAGTAAAATGACGCCCAACACTCGCTTATCTTCAGCTCTCGGCCAGCGCGCGCGGTACTGCGCCGTTCAAGTCCAGGCGTGTGAAAATAATCTATTTAATACCCTCGAAACTTATTGCCGCATTCTAAGCAATCAATGCCGAATCCCTCTTAATAATGCAAGGTTTTTTTCAATATATTTTTTTACATTTTTACACATTGTCAAAAAGCCTAAAAGTAAGTAAAATCAGATTATCTGTCTCTCTGTGTACAATAAAAATAAGGATTACTTCTTAACATATACTACCAAATGTCAGCTTCAAAATGAGCTCCCGTTCAATGTTCTGCAGTAGATGGTTCCAGAGTTCTGAGCGCTGAAAGAGGCTTGTTTTTATAAAATACGCTAAATTTGTCGCTCAACAATACGAAAACCGTTTGACTTTCGATAGTATATTTTTGAAAATACACTCTCCTCAGCACCTTGTACAAATAGGGAAAAAAATTAGAATATAAAAAAAATGCGAGGTTTTTTACTGATCGATTTCATATAGAATATCCCATATGCTAGTGGATTATAGTGATTTTAGAGTTGTCAGGTTGAATTTTCTTTTACAAACTTCGTTTCGAATTTCAGGTACAGACAAACTACAACTGACAGTTATTTTTTAACTGTTATGTTGGCAGCAATAATTCCCATTTTCAGTAGAAAGACACTGATGAACTGAAAATAATAATAAAAATGTGAAATTTGAATGTAATTAATAATTAATTAATAATACCGGTATTAATATTAATATCAACACACAATTCAGTTGTATATTTCGATAAGTATAAGCTGGTATAAGTAAATAAGATATAACTTACATACCTACTTAGTATGAAACATGCACGTGGTGATATCTGATATTAGTTGGCAACACTGAAGGACGGCCAAATTTTAGCTTTTAGGAACAATTCTTATGTAATCCTCACTATAATTATGGTAATGGTTCTAATACCAGTACACTGGCAGTTAGAGCACTCTTGCGCATGCACAATCACGTGATAACACAAGCCAGTTTGTTTTCATATTTAAGGAGAAAAATTCGCTCCGGCGCCGGGGATCGAACCCGGGTCCTTAGTTCTACGTACCAAGCGCTCTGACCACTGAGCTACGCCGAATTCAATCCATAGCATTGGATCGAATCTTCCTCCTTTAATGTTTCCCTTTATGGCCTGACTCCAAGTTAGGCATATATGTTGATGTATATGTCCAATGTCAACTGCCATTATACTAGGAGCGCACTCAGCTGAGTGACTTGTTTGGCTGGGATTCCGGGAAATATTAAAGGAGGAAGATTCTATCCGATGCTGTGGATTGAATTCGGCGTATCTCAGTGGTCAGAGCGCTTGGTACGTAGAACCAAGGACCCGGGTTCGATCCCCGGCGCCGGAGCGAATTTTTCTCCTTAAATATTAATTGTCAATATTACAGATATTATTCTGTATGACAAATTAATATATCTATAATATTCTTAGTTTGTTTTAGCCAATTGCAATGCGCTGTAAATCAATTGTATTTTGCGTGGGCGAAAAATATAGTAGCGGAGGCAAGACCTGCCCTGTGAACTTATCATGTGCCGTGCCTATATCACTAATGGGTACGGAGAGAGGAGATAGATTTTAGTCTGAGATGAACTTCCGTACCGGTATATTCATATAATATTAACTACCATGAAACAAACCCTCTTTCTGATAGCTCGTTCTTTTCCTTCTCGCACAGGTCACATGCCAGGTCTCGCCTCCTCATCTGTATTAACACTTTGGCCTTGAGGTAAGTCTCCAGATTTCTGCATCTACTTAAGTTATTTGCGACTGCAGAGCTCTCAAAAATAAGCGGAAGAAAATTAAACACAGAAACAAACGATACTGCGAGCATGTGGTCGAGATTTCGTCATTTCGTTGTAAACAGTTTTCTGTAGCAAACTAAGTACAAGCTATGAAAGTACAGTAGTGGCAAAAAAACCCGGACCGATGGAATAATCGAAGTCTCCGAAATTAGTCACTGCGCATGCCACGCCCGCATTCACAAGATAGCGAGTAATCTATTGAAATTGTTGTAGTTTCGACTGCTGACGTAGCCCATTTCGAAAGCCATTAGATAATAAGCTGGTAAAATTCATCTTCTGGGTAAAATAAGTTAATTAAGTAGTGAAATATCGCTGCAATTGAGATGTATTGGGATTAAATTTGAATAAGGAACAAAAAAAAGTTTCCTTCCCAGGCAGGATTCGAACCACAAAAGTCTTCGTTACCAGTCTATCGTGCTCTGGAGTGAACAAGGCTCTGAAATCAGCTACAAGGGTCGGTCCGGTTTTTTTTGTCACTACTGTACATATTTGAGAAACTATTTTCACGCACATATAGGAGCTTAAAACTATGCAATAGGTTACGGAAAACAATTCACAACTTTGTAACCCTTCGTGCATATATGCCGATCTATGTTCTCCGTGTTGTTTATCTAGCCTTGTTTCAATCAGTCATTCAATACGGAATAATAGGATGGGGTGGAATGACAAAGACTATCTTAACTCCATTAATATTACTACAAAAACGTATCATCAAAATTTGTCTGCATAAACCACTTGATTATCCGACACAATTTATTTATTCTGAATTCCAAGTACTAAAAATTGAGCAAATATATAAACATACATTACTAACTTATTTTCACAAAAATCGAATGAATTTTATAACTGAAAAACATATACACAACACCAGAAGAAATGTCCCAACTCTTTTGGCAGAACCTAAATGCCACACTACAGCTGGATTAAGACACAGTAGGAATTATGGACCAAGACTATACAATTCAGTATTGAAAAATAATCCAGACCTAAGCAATTTACACATTCTTAAGTTTAAAAATAAAGTGAAAATGTTTGTATGATATTTGATAAAGTTTATTATAAATTTTTTTAAGTGTTACTAGCATTATATGGTACTAATTTTTATTGTATTTATCTGATGCATGTAACCTATAAGATAAAACATTGTAATAAATGTAAATAGATCATTTTCTTAATTAATAACAGTGTATATCTCCAATAAATGATTCCTTAGCATCGCCACAGATACACTTGATTGTACTTCTCACTAGAAAGTTATTGAAATTTATATTTTCCCCGCCATTCATAAAATATTTTGATATGATACCTATTGCACAAAGGGAGAGATCTATAACTGAAACTCGATTAATATATTTCAGTATTATTTGTATTTATCCTGGTAATAATGAACAGTTTGACTCGTAGACATTTTGTATTTACAGCATTAATTTCCCATGATTGTATGAGGAGATTCGAAGAGAACGGCAGTTACGTGGACATTCAGCTCCCCGCTATTACCATTAATGCACAGCACAATGTCAATACGGCGGTTGCTGTCGTCCGCGATACAACGAACTTTTCTGTTGATTTTCGAGTTTGGCATTTTTTCCGATTATTATATGCTTGTTTAAGTTGTGTTAACTCTCGCTAGTGGTTTTATATTTTATTTTATCAGTCTTGGTATTTATTTTGTTATTGTAAATATTTTTGTTTTATCACTATTATTATTATTATTATTATTATTATTATTCTTATTATTATTATTATTAATGAATTATTTTGTATTACAATCTTTGTATCATTTGTCACGATTATTCTATTATTATTATTATTATTATTATTATTATTACTATTATATTATATCATCAGCATTATTATTTGAACCCTGTAAAATTTATGTAGACTACTGGACTGTACCCGAGCACGAGCATATGCTCATTTCGGGTAGACTATCTATCCAAATGTAAATTCAAATGTAAATTGTAAATAAATTTTGAAATTTGAAAATTTGAAATGCAGAATAACTCTAGTGTCTCTCGAGTAAGGCTGAACTCACACGAACCACATCTTTGCTATTATTTTGCAGTTTTGTGTGGTTGTGCTGTCGGCGGAACCAACCACACGCGGACCACTTTTTAGTGGTCGCTTGAAGTACATAATCGACCACAGATAACCACATCGCAAGCTCAGTGTACCAAAATATGCTATTTCCCGCCGGCAATGAAGTAAGCGACTGTCATTTCCAAGGATGCGGTATCGACGACGAGTGTTTGGTGAGCGTTCAGAGTGTCGCACTGTGAGAGTTGCGCTCAACTACCGACAGCGACAATTTTGTGGGTGATACCGAACACTCAATGCGACAGACGTCGACACTGACTTCAGTTAGTGGTCCGTGTGAATTACTATCAACTGTTTTCATATTATTTCCTGACCCCCACAAGTGAACCACCGTTTTGTGGTGTGGTGGTGCTGTGGTCCGTGTTAGTTATACTGGGGACAGAACATCTAGAAGCTTGGAGACGGTTACTTTTAAGCGGTCCGACCACCCCCTCCTTCCGCACTATAATCTTTTCGCTGTAAGAAAAATCCTAATATAAACAATAGCACGTGACTGCAGTGAGGCTTCATTGGCCGCTGTTTGGCGCCATAGATTCTCAGTACGTGTTCCCGCCTACTGTTGTACATTCTGTTTCATGTTAAACATTTCCCGTTACTCGTCAAGTAGACCTAACCTCACTACTATGCATTCATTTGTTTAGGAAATATTCACTTTATAATTACTGTAATTAAAACTCACATAACTTATTGCATACATTTAAGACTATTTGTTTTTCTCCGCTTTTGAGAGGGTTTCCACTCTTACGATTAATAACCACACACACCGAGGATGCAGAAGCCGTACTTCAGTACCACGTGCTAACGTGAACGACAAGCTCAAGGGACGCCAACTTGTCATAAGAAGAGACTACCTCGGTATTACTGTTTGTATTCATCCGCGTTCATAGTACATAACAAAACATAAAAGTAGCTTTTCTTTTACATATCGTTTTATATATGAGTGAAGTTATATGTTTCATTGTATTTAACAACTAGAATTCAATTTTTTATTTTCAAATGATACAAGATGTTAGTTTCCAAATACGGACTATATTTTCCTGCGTCGTGTGAGTGTTTCGACTGGGAGCCAATCACGGGTATGACAGCCACGTGCTTGTGTTTACATTAGGATTTTTCTTACAGCGAAAACAGTATAGCAGGTACAGTACCGTTCAGCTGCAAAACATTTTCTGATGGAAGTTATTGTATTGTGAGAGCGCAGCTGGATCAGTGAAAGTAAGTGGTCAATGTTTTCAGTTTGTAGTGCAACGAACAATTCTGCTGTGTGTGGGTTATTCTTTAGTGACGTCAATGAAGCCTCTAGTTTTTCTGTCCCCGGTATAAGCCTAACCGCATTTCTCCATTGGGAAATAGTGATTTCAATGACCTCTTACTTCTTTGTGAACTATAAGTCTAGGAGGTAGCAGAAGTCAGCGTGTATGGACAATCATCCAATTGAAATATACAGTATAGCGTCTCGTTTAGGCACAGTGAAAACGTAAACGAAGTGCAGGTAACGCTTGGGGGAGGACGAGCTGTACGATAAACACGAGCGGAATGAACTATATATTTACATGAACTTTATCTGCTTGCTTTTAAGTCTTCTATCCATTCCTCAAAGGTTTCCCATGTATTAGTTAACACCCTGTATATTCATTGCTCATGTATGTAGAACAGCCGTGGCAAATATCTGACTCACGAGCACATAGTGGCTCGCAATGGTTTCTCTTGCTTTCTACCTCCCACAACCCCTACCCTCTCACTCACTGGAGTCAATCTCCGTTCCATTTGTATTTATTTCTGATCTGCGAGTGGCGTATTGTCGCAATGTCTCTCTCGAATACATGTACATCTACAAAAACGAAAGTTTCAAGTAGGATGGGAGGACGCATTTTTTTGCTGCCAATATGAGGAGAATATCAAATGTATGATTTGTTCACAAGTATTACGAGGAAAACGGCTGTATAACATAAAACAGCATTATACTACATGTCACTGATGAAACATTAAAAGGTTAAGTGTTATTATTATCAATATTATTATTATTATTATTATTATTATTATTATTATTATTATTATTATTATTATTATCTCTGTACGTCGATCCTTTTTCAGTAGATGTACGAATAATGCGGTTAGATCTTAAATTTAAACTCACAGATTTACAATGTGATGTTAAATGAAAGCTAGATGTAAGGACTTGACAAATGTTGAACTTTTCAAATCTTTGCCAAAAAATAAATACCCGAAGCTTCGTTCTTTCGCTTGCTCTGTTGAAGCCATGTTCGCTAAAACTTACGTTTGTGAAAAATTATTTTCAACAATTAAAATAGTAAAAACCAAATTTAGATCACGACTAACAGACAAATACCTTCGTGATCAACTACGACTGGCAGTAAGTGACATAATTCCTGATTTTGAAACTTTGTGGCAGAGACATTCTGAAGACAGTTAATTTTAGGTTGTGATATTGTTCATTTCTTTCTTCGTTACACGTACTAAACATTAGTTTGTAGCCTTGTACTGTATAAAATTATATTTAAGTGTTTGACGTAAGGAAAATGAAAATCCGTTAATAAGTCAGTTGCTCACTTCCCCTTCGGGTGTCCGCCTCCCTCCATAGGTGCTATGCACGTTGCAGGTTACACAGTGGCTCGGCGCACGATGACGTTTTCGCCACCGCTGATGTAGAATATGCAAGAAACACACTTCACCAGATATGCCCAGCGTTTCTCGGTATAAAGTGACATCAATGTTGAGCCAGGGACGGAGAACTCAAAACCGAACTGACACTAACTCACGCTCCAACATTGAATTTAATGGAACTCTGCGTGAGGGGTCATGACCTGTGGCAAACTTTACGACTAAAGTGGTGACTATATGCCATAAATTTTATGACGCTAATTCAAGCTATGCCGCTTCTGACGACCTAGCGGAAAGTATAGCATAATAGGAAGATCCATTTCACAGACTTTACAGCTCTGTACCAACCGCAGGCAATTTATGAGATTTGAGGTTTTCATTAGATGTGGTTCATAATTAAGTTTCTGGATATCTAAACCCAGTGATGGAAGGGACAGTCTTCAAAATTTCAACATTCTTTACTAGTTTCACCTTCAAAGAACTTCATAGTAGTGAGATTTATGGTTTAGTAGGTTTATTCCAGGCGTGTCAGCGTGGTAACAGATTTTTTGGAGGGTTTTTGGATCATATGAAGATCGTAGGAACATTCAGCGATGGTAAGGAAGCTATTCTAGAAGATTGGACAAACTCATTTACAGTAAATTTGTCTTAACGAATACCTCTCAATAACGTACACATTTCAATAACGGACACCTGTCAATAGCGGATACCTCTCAATAAATGACACCTCTCAACAGCGGATACCTCTCAATAACGAACACTTCGAAATTCCTCTGCAGAACTAAAAGCGCTGAACTATCTTCTCAATAGCGGACATTGACAGTTACATAAAAATACTTTATCCATAACCGGTATCTAAACTAGTCTTTATTTCATCGTCCTTAGCATGGCTTTATTCATAGCAGTGAATTAAACGTCTTTAATTAACTTGTGAATTAATTTTTCTTAAACAACAGAAATCGACATTAATTCATTAAGAACTTCTTCACAAACAACATATTATAAAGACAATTCTTTACTTACTTACAAATGGCTTTTAAGAAAACCGCAGGTTCATTGCCGCCCTCACATAACGCCACAATCGGTCCCTATCCTGAGCAAGGTTAATCCAGTCTCTACCATAATATTCCACCTCACTCAAATACAATTTATATTAACCTCCCATCTACGTCTCGGTCTCCCAAAAAGGTCTTTCTCCCTCCGGTCTCCCAACTAACACTCTACATGCACTTCTGGATTCGCCCATATGTGCTACATGCCCTGCCCATCTCAAACGTCTGGATTTAATATTCCTAATTATGTCAAGTGAAAAATACAATACATGCAGTTCTGCGTTGCGTAACTTTCTCCCTTCTCCTATAACTTCATCCCTGTTAGCCCCAAATATTTCCCTAAGCACCTTATTCTCGAACATACTTAACCCCTGTTCCTCTCTCAAAGTGAGAGATCAAGTTCATAATCATACAGAAGAACTGGTAATATAACTGTTTTATAAATTTTAACTTTCAGCTTTTTCGAGAGCAAACAAAAGCTTCTCAACCGAATAATAACAGATATTTCCCATATGTATTGTGTTTAATTACCTTTCTGTGTATAATGATATGTTCCCCAATCTTTATTTAATTAACTTACTAGGCCCTTATTAAAAGGCTAGGAATTTTCTTTTCGTATGTTTGAGATCAAGTGTGCAATCTCAAGTAAAAAGATATTAACGTTATGTTTTATGTTTCTTAGAAATGCAAATTTATTTCAGAATTGTTTTTTTTCTATTTATACAGGGTGTTTAAAAAAACGGGGCATAATTTCAGGTATGTAGGCCTATTTCCCACATGTAGACAATCAAAATAGTTCATTACAACATGTGTCCGGAAATGCTTCATTTCCGAGTTATGGCCGTCACAACATTGAAATTCACCGGAACGTTTTTTCTTTCCGCAGGTCGTTGTCATTACAGAAGATGTTCAAAATGTCCACCTCCTGCTTGAATACAGACCTCACATCGATGTCTCATTGACCTGCGAACACGATCCCAAACTCCAGGAGTATGCGTATGTCCTCAGAACATGCCACAATTCGATTCCGAAGGGATTCCAAATCAGGCACCGTAGACGAATAAACCAATGACCCCACAAGTAGAAATGGAGAGGGTTCAGATCAGATGAGCGTAGAGGTCAAGCAATTGGGCCACCTCTACCTATCCATCGATCAGGAAACTTTCGATCCAAGTACCGGCGAGCCCTACGACTGAAGTGTGCAGGAGCGCCATCATGCAAGAAGTGAATGTATGTGTTGACGATTGATCAGTGGAGTGTCTTCTAAAACATGAGGTACTGTATGGTGTTTTCCAGGAAGTTTGTGTACGCCTGCCCCATAAGTCTGTTTACAAGTACATGGGGTCCAACTAATCGATCACCAATGATACCGGCCCACATGTTGAGGGAGAACCGCACCTGGTGATGAGATGGAACAGTTGCACGTGGGTTTTCATACGCCCATACATGCTGATTGTGGAAATTTGTTATGCCATCTCGTGTGAACTGTGCTTCATCTGTAAATAATACTAAGGCAGGAAAGTTCGGATTTACACCACACTGCTGCAAGAACCACTGACAGAACCTAACTCGTGCAGGGTAATCTGCTGGTGACAGGGCCTGTACACGTTGCAAATGATAAGGCTACAATTGATACTCTTTCAACAGTCTCCAGACAGTCGTATGAGGAACACTGACTTGCAACGCTACCCTTCGTGTGCTGATAGAAGGAGTCATGTTCACAGCCTCCAGAATCTCCTCCTGTACTTCTGGAGTTGTAGATCTTGGTCGTCCCCTTCCCAAACCAGGAGAGTTAAATTTTCCATACTCGCACAGACGGTAATGGAGACGTACAAATGTCTTCCGATCTGGACATTGTCGCTGTGGGTACCTCTCCTGGTACAAACGACGAGCCAGCGCAGCATTGCCGTCCGCCTTACCGTACATGAAGTGTATCTCTGCCAGCTCTTGATTTGAATACATGTCGCACAGTCTAACGCCTACACAACACTGAATGTAACCTTCGCCTCGGAATGAACTGTCAGAGTGCCCTCTTAATGTCTCCTTTGACGGCAACGACCTGCGGAAAGAAAAACGTTCCGGTGAAGTCAATGTTGTGAAGGCCATAACTCGGAAATAAAGCACTTCCGGACACATGTTGTAATGAACTATTTTGATTGTCTATATGTGGGAAATACATACCTGAAATTATGCCCCGTATTTTTTAAACACCCTGTATAATAGAACCAAAACAATTTGATAACTAAGATTCCACACCTGTGGAGTAACGGTTAGCGCGTCTGGCCGCGAAACCAGGTGGCCCGGGTTCGATTCCCGGCCGGGGAAAGTTACCTGGTTGAGGTTTTTTCCGGGGTTTTCCTTCAACCCAATATGAGCAAATGCTGGGTAACTTTCGGTGCTGGACCCCAGACTCATTTCATTGGCATTATCACCTTCATCTCATTCAGGCGCTAAATAACCTAAGGTGTTGATAAAGCTTCGTAAAATAATCTACTAAAATTTAAAAATAACTAAGATACTGTTTTGTTTTTTCTTTTTGTCTCAATTAAACATTCCTAATGTTATTTATTTAAATGATGTATGTTATTCAAAGTTACGAAATACTGCCACACCGACCAAATTTAATGCTATTTCGAGAATGATGAGCGAGACTTGAAGCGCACGAGAGTTACGAGACGAGACGAGACTCGATAGACAAGTACAACGAACACAGCGAGCGAGAGCGGCAGTTAGTTTTGTGCATATACTCACAGTCTAGTATATACATTAGCGAAGCTCAATACGTAGTAAATATGCAAACATTAGATAGTTGCTCACCACTAGGATCGCTAATATCGCCTCATTACAGGCAATGCAAAATAGAACCGTCACAGTCTATTGTTTTTAGCACCCTCAAAACTCAAGCTTCGTGACTGTATATAGTAGACTGTGATATACTCGTAGATTGTAGGATTATTGTTCTTGATCACCGCATGTTAACAACTGTACGTGTCCGAAGCCCTTCCTATAGGCTGCAGGACAAAGAACCTCTTCATGGCGCTTAGAACGCGATGTTGATTAGTTCACTGTCTCAAAGGACAGCTATTGTATATTTTCGAAGTTTGGGAAATTTGCTGTTTCTCTAAACACGAAAACGAAATACGATATACAAAGCAGCTGGATAACTAATAAAGGCCGTCATGAATGAGACTTGTAGGCGGGGACAAGCACGGACTGTTGGAAATGAGCCGTGATAACATAACAAGCAGGTTGTGTAATTTATCTGTGCCTGCATCACAATGTAACTTTTCGTTCTGGAAAGGAATTTTAAAACGTTACATTTGTACGGATCAAATTTCTGCACATTTAAAGGACAAAACTAAAATCATTTCAGCCATTTATTATCATTTAACACTGTTCAAGAACGCATTTATTTCTTCGATAGCCGCTAACGGACCAATAAGTTCGAAAGATGAGTTGCTAGAAACATCTTTAGTGTTACTGGTCCGTTAAAGGATTCACTAGCTTATATAGAGATCTGATTTCCCTCCTATAATAATATTTATTCCTCCGTTAGACAGCCATCTTACGTACATTTTGTGTATTGGCGAGTAATGTATATATTTTGATTCATTATAATGTTACCTGTGTGAGATTCAGGCATGCGATATTTTATATAATAGGCCTATATACACTATATTATAACAAAAATATTGCATATCGATGGCTAAAAAGTGATACCTCATAGCCTACATTTGCAGGTAAATAAAAAAAAAAACTTTTCTAAATTATTTTCCCAAAATAGACAAACTTCTTATGTATGTTTCTGCTTCAGAATATTAGTACACTGTCCAATTTTGTGAACACAATAATAATGTAGTTAATCTAAATAATAATAATAATAATAATAATAATAATAATAATAATAATAATAATAATAATAATAATAATAATGTAGTTAAACTTTTTTTTATTTTACTGGGTTATTTTACGACGCTGTATCAACATCTAGGTTATTTAGCGTCTGAATGATGTAAAGGTGATAATGCCGGTGAAATGAGTCCGGGGTCCAGCACCGAAAGTTACCCAGCATTTGCTCGTATCGGGTTGAGGGAAAACCCCGGAAAAAACCTCAACCAGGTAACTTGCCCCGACCGGGATTCGAACCCGGGCCACCTGGTTTCGCGGCCAGACGCTCTGACCGTTACTCCACAGGTGTGGACAGTAGTTAAACTAAATTACCATTTTTGTAGATAGAGGTATCTCTTCTTAACCATCGTTATACGGTAATTTGATTATTTATTTATTTACTTATTTATTAATGCATTAATTCTTCGAATAGCGAAGTTATTAATTATTACAGGCTCTAGTTCATCATCCGACGACGAGGTTAGGTGCTCCGTAGATTGTCTTTTTATTTTCTATAAAATTAATGCACTTGTGCGCTATTTCTAATAACAAATAAGCATAGTTATCTTTCTCACTTAACTTCTGTTACTGATTTCTTTCTGGTTCGTATTAGTCTATATTTATTTCAAATTTTAACAAGAATAAAAGCAATGCGTTATATCAGTCTAGCAGCCGATGTTCACTTTTTATTCATTCACGTATTAGGCCTATTGCGTCGCTTGTAAAATCCAAAGATGCTTGGTTAATGATCCAATAACTAGTGGACCGTTAAATGTCTCTTCTGCGTCCCGACAATCCACTAACTAACTAAGGAATACATTATTTATAGGTCTGTTTTCTTGCAACCCAGCAATAGTTATCTTTCTCACTTAAACTTCTGTTACTGATTTCTTTGTGATTCGTATTAGTCTATATTTATTTCAAATTTTAACAACAATAAAAGCAATGCGTTATATCAGTCTAGCAGCCGATGTTCACTTTTTATTCGTTCACGTACTATTGCGTCACTTGTAAAATCCAAAGATGCTTGGTTTACGATCCAATAACTAGTGGCTCGTTGAATTCCTCTTCTGCAACCCGACAATCCACTAACTTTAAAATATCCACTAACTAAGGAATACATTATTTATAGGTCTGTTTTCTTGCAACCCAGCAA
Organism: Periplaneta americana; assembly: GCF_040183065.1. Lineage (NCBI taxonomy): Eukaryota > Metazoa > Arthropoda > Insecta > Blattodea > Blattidae > Periplaneta > Periplaneta americana. The sequence goes on along the minus strand of NC_091118.1, from coordinate 39,851,814 downwards.
TAGTTATCTTTCTCACTTAAACTTCTGTCACTGATTTCTTTGTGCTTCGTATTAGTCTATATTTATTTCAAATTTTAACAACAATAAAAGCAATGTGTTATATTAGTCTAGCAGCCGATGTTCACTTTTTATTCATTCACGTACTACTGCGTCACTTGTAAAATCCAAAGATGCTTGGTTAACGATCCAATAACTAGTGGCCCGTTAAATGTCTCTTCTGCAATCCGACAATCCACTAACTTTAAAGGTCCACCAACTAATGGAGAAATTCATTATTTATAGGTCTGTTTTCTTGCAACCCAACATGGGCGTATTGCGAATCAAATCAATGGGTTTCCCAAAACACGCTATGAAATATTTAATATAAAACAATTTTTATCTCAAAAGAAAGAAAGACCAAACAAAATTGTTTAAACTTTTTTTGTTTGAAATATCTCAAAGAATAACCCCCTGAAGTTAATGACGTTACTTACGGTTCATTCCGTATAGTTAGCTTTTGACCGTTTTATGTATGAAAATTCTTACGAGCAGCGTGCATGAAAATATTGTAACAACATGAATTGTGAATTTTATGTTTCTGTACACATTTACGTTGGTATAAACCTTATTCCTGGGTTAAGAAGTGTACAAAAGAAGGCGTATCATTGGGGTTAACTTGAAGGTCACCTCCATGAAGAGGCAGTTGTTCCCACGCGGCAGAACAAGTCTTCAATTAAAAGCGACAGAGAAGAAAAGAGACAAATAAGTGTAAGAAGCCGTACGCTGGAGGAGGAAGCAAGACAAAGCTGTATTCAAGAGCTGCATTTAAATTGCGTTCCCTTGCTGCTTCTTGTAATGCTTCTCCGTTCCGGGCCAAAGGCTGCATAACCTGAAATGTTTTCAAAGGCCTCTCTGTTGCCTAGGCAATAGCAAGTTTGCATTCGTAATTTTTCACAGTTACTATAATAACCGAATGCTGGTAGCTACGGGGGACTTTATATTATCCACGTAAATTAATTTATCTTCCGCTACGTCATCCTATCTGTCACACTGCTTCTTATTCTTATAAATCTCGCACTGGGCTAGAAAGAAAGTCAGTTACGTCTACAACACAATTTGATCCGCCCATCCATTTCTTCGCCGTTCTAAGTTTCTGTGGCCAGTGGATTAAGAACTTGATGTTTGTTATATTACTCTAATCCGTTCTTTTTACTAAGGAATATTGATTGATAGACATATATAGGGTGTCTCAGGAGGAATGTAAAATACTTCAGGATAATGTAGTTTGGGTTAACTTATATCGATTTAACCTGATATACCTATATCCAAAATGTAAGTTATTGATGGGCGAGGCATTATAAACGTATTTCTACGTTTTAGAACATTGTGATTTGGTGCCTTATTGAAAATGCTGCATCTTATTTTGTTCCAGTAAGTTTATTTCATAATTAAGTACAAAAATTAAAATAAAATAATTACAAAAGAAAAAATGGCTAAGGTTGCCCTTCTTATGGATTCCATGAATTGTAAATTCATGCAAATTCTCTTTTCGACCTCAATAGAACACTTGGTAGCTTGCTAGCTTCAGATAACACCCGGTAAACACAGCCGGAAAATACACATCTAGATGGAACCCTTCGATTGGGAAAACGTCGTCTGTATTCCTCAACAGCAGCCATTGCATTGTCATCACAAAAAAAAATAAAAAATAAAAAAACAAGTAAAAAAATTATATCTGCATATTCACTATGCGAATACACGAATTAAATATGGTGAACGTGTATTCAGTTGTGTATGTTGCTCTGGTGTTGCGGTGCTCAGATGCTACCGTGTGCAAAAGATCTGGCGTAACACATCAAGTATAGTATTATTCCTAAAACACCCTGTGTAGTTAGCATTGCACTGAGTTGTATGTTTTTCTCTTTAAACTTAGATTTTTATGAAGCACCTTTGTTCGTACCTTTAGGGCTGTATTGTTTACTACAAATCAGCCACTGTATTTACAAAATATGTACTTCGAGACTTTCAATATTGCAAATTTATGAAACAATCGTTGCTCTATTACGTAGTACAAGATTTCAAAGGTCACTGCTACGAGCACTGATTGTTGCCATTACTTATCGAATGCCCGAGCATAGGGTAAAGGTTGGTAATATTGTGATACTAATAATATTATGATAGTTCTTTTTGAGAATTTTTTACAATTTTATTGAGCGAGAGGAAGATTGGTTTTTTGCGTTAACGTATTAAGGGAATCTTCGTGGACAAGTTTCTGCACTAAACCGATCCTTCTCTCGCTCAGCAAAATTGTAATAAATTCTCAAAAAGTACTATCATAATATTATTAGTATCACAATATTACTAACCTTTACCCTATGTAGGTTGTAAAGAAAAGTTAGATTTTTTTATTAATTTGGTTATTTTAACTATGATTATTAATTTATTGTAATTATTATGTGTAATTAAGTTGAGTGTGTGCCCATTTGCAGTACAAATACACACACACACACACACACACACACACACACACACACACACACACACACACACACACACACATATATATATATATATATTTATTTATTTATTTATATATAAATACAGAAATAATAAGTTCTGAGGAAGAGCTATTTGTAGATAAAGACTTTTTTTAAGGATTAGAATTGCTACCACATATTTAGCAGAAACTGTCAAAAAGGTTTTTATTATTATTTTTTAATTGGTCACTTTACGACGCTTTTTTCAACTGCTATGATTATCTAAAGTCTGAGCGAGATGAAGGTGATAATGCCGGCGAAATGAGTCCAGGGTCTAGCGTCGAAAGTTACCCAGCATTTGCTCTTAATAGGTTGAGGGAAAACCCTGGAATAAACCTCAACCAGGTAACTTGTTCCAACCAGGAATTGAACTCGGGCCCGCTGTTACACGGTTAGGCATGCTAACCGTTACTCCACAGGTGTGGACTTATTAATTTTAATCGTCATATGAATAGAATAAGTATATTGTACGGCACAAGCTGCAATTCGTTAACATTTCAACTTTATAATGTCTATGGAAAAATAAAAACAAAATAAAGATACATGTCGCTCAATATGTAATCGATATGCATCCATAGATAGTTGCTGACCACTAGGATCGCTACTGTCGCCTCATTACAGACAATGCAAAATAGTACCTGCACAGTCTATTGTTCCTAGCAACCTCATCAACTCAAGCTTCGTGACTGTGTATACTAGACTGTGGTACTACGTTCTCGCTCACTCATCCCTCTGAAAGACCCGGTACTTAACGTTATGCGAGGTTGCATGGGTCCTGAGGATGTTCTCTAACTTACGGAGAGATTAAATAGCTTGGGCTTGAATTCGTATCGTATAATCCACAGCCTATAGCTCTACTGACAGAACCAATTTGATTCCATCTTACTTCGCCTCCCCAATAATTACTAACCATTGTTTCGTATCGTAAACCTTTAATTCTCATCTTATTCTCAAGGTCTTGATAGCATCATGTTCGCAGGAAGCCTTGCTCCGCTTTCAAGGTCGTTTCCTTTCGTATATTCGGCATTAGGGAACAAACGCTTTTCTTTTTTACTGTTTTTAAATACATTTTATCCTTAATTAGAGCTTGGAGCTACATGATTTAACCATAATATCTCTTTATAACAAATAATGATGCCTACTTTCACGGTGAGACATCTGAAAATGGGTGTGAAAAACAAGTTCATAGGAAATTTTCGAAGTTTGTGATATACGTAGATTTGTGTCCAATTCGTCGACTCTCGAAGATTATGTCATACACGGAAACAATCTTCAACTTCGATTTTCGTTCCTCCTCTCTTAAATTCCACAACCCAATCTTTGTATGGTGAAGTATGAAGGACAATGATGAAACCACTTTATCAACAGTAATCTCACTAGAGGTTTTGATTTATCTAGAGAAAATCAAAACTCGAGTAGGATTTAATTGACTATTACACGATTAGAAGTAAGTATATAAAGATTAGAAGTAACGAAGTACTCTAATAAATAAAATATTAATTGAAAATATAACTGTCTTCAAATGCATTATTGTATCATCTCAACATTACAAATGTTACGCTAGATGGCAATAGTGTGTTATGATTAGCTGTTTTCTTGTTATCAGTTGTGCCAACTATGGAATCTTCATTGAACTCTGTGAACGGTTACTAGTCAAGAAGGCTTTGTTGATTTAGTTTCATTTTTATTAAAACAGTTGCATTCCACTTCAATTATTCGGATCCCAGTAATCAACGTCACTTGACAGATGATTTTCAATAAATCTTAGTATTAAACAATCTCTGATACGTGACTATCCATAATATCATATAGCAAAAGCTATAACATAACCTAAATAATATAAACAAGTGTTAGAAAGTTTTAATTAGGGATGATGAAATAAACAAGAAAAGTTTTAATTAAGGATGATGAAATAAAAAATAAACATGAATAATTTTAAAAGGAACAATTATTGAAAGTACAATTTTCAAATTTGAATGTTTTAGTGTTTGGTGGTTCAGTTGATGTTATATTGGACGTGTGCGTAAAAGAAGTGAACTCGTTGATGTACATGTACATGGTTTATTCCTCAACTTATTCAGGATTTCCGAATGGTGCTCTTCATTTATTTGTAAATAGGGTTTCAGGGAAGATGCAAAGCTATGACCAGTGATCATTAATTCTTGTTCTTGAATGCCAATGCGAGTCATATTTCAAACTGCTGTGCATCGACTGGAGTGGTTTGTAATTTTCTGTTTTTTGATGTCCAGACCAGTGTAGTTTGAAATGTTAGCAAACAAAGAAACAAATGCTAGGGTAGTGATAAAAACAAACAAATGCTAGGGAAGCGATACAATTAAACAAATGCTACGGACGCGATAAAATTGTGCGATAAGCAGCCATGATTGGTTGAAAGACGTCCTTCCGTACCGTTTATTGGTCAAAAGTAGTATCATGAAGTAAAAGTGTAATAGAATAAATTTCCTTGCCTGACAATTATTTAAAAAAATGGGTAGGTCTGTTCGCTGGCATTATCATCTTCATATTACTTAGACGCTAGATAACCACACCAATTCATAATTTTCGTAAAATAAACCAAATAATAATTATATTATTATTATTTTTACTATCCTTTATCGCAGATCGATACTGAATTTTAACAAAATTGAATTCTTTATATGATATTTTTTTAGAAAAGTTCAGAATACAGAACCGGCTAAACTTATCACCAAACTCAGTGTAACTACTTATCTCACATCATACTTTTTTTAATGGTAATGTTTTCGCTTTTGTTTGTAACAGATATCCAATGCTAACTATATACGTAAGTAATATCAAAATGTACTTTCTTTTCTCTTGTACGGAGGAGGAATACGAAGGCTAAGGCTCGCTCCCACTTCGCGGAATCGAATCGAATCGAATATTTCTTCACAATGTATTTAAATTGAAGATAGCAGAAAGCAGCGCGTCGAATCGAACCCAGCCGAATCGAATCGAATAGAATTCATGAGCTGGAATATTTATTCCACGGCCGGAACAGAATGTCTTGTTTCGGGTATGATCGTAAGTTCTCGTGAAGCCTTCGTGAAAAAAACAAATGAGCCATATCCATTTTTGTTAGCGCAATTTCTTCATTGGAAGTAAGTTATTGCTGAAATACTGTAGTATGTATACAGAAAATTACAATTCATGGCCCAATTAGTCAAATCCACTCTCCTCACCTCCAAGCGAAAGAGAGAGTGGTGTGTGGAAAGCAACAGGAAGCTACCGCATTTATCTTCCCCAAGAAAAACTGCAAACATGGCATGATGAGTCTTGGCTGGGTCAGTGGTTGAGAAGAAACTGCCTACTGAAGGATGCACTGGAAGGAATGGTGAACGGGAGAAGAGTTCGGGGCAGAAGAAGATATCAGATTATAGACGACATTGAGATATATGGATCAAATGCGGAGACAAAGAGGAAGGCAGAAAATAGGAAAGAACTGGAGAATAGGTCTACTGGGTTTGCAGTGAAAGACCTACCCTTGGGCAGGACACTATGAATGAAATGAATATGAACAAAGAACAGTTAATAAATTTTGTTCAGAAATATCCCCGTGATAATTTATTTAGTTGGTTACTTAACGACGCTGTATCAACTACTAGATTATTTAGCGTCGATGAGATTGGTGTTAGCGAGATGGTATTTGGCGAAATGAGGACGAGAATTAGCCATAGATTATCTGGCATTCACCTTACGGTTCCGTAAAACCTCGGAAAAAACCCAACCAGGTAATCAGCCCAAGCGGGAATCGAACCCGCGCCCGAGCGCAACTTCAGACCGGCAGGCAAGCGCCTTAACCGACTGAGCCACGCCGGTGGCCTCCCCCCGTGATAATGCTTGAAGCGAAATAAGGAAATTAAAGGAAACACAGGATGAAGATCAAAATCCAAAGAAATAGTAAAGAACGAAATTTTGCTTCATCTCTCAGAATACTCTGTAGTCAAATAAAGTCAACGTTCTCCATGCATCCAATATTTCCTTTTCTTGTTTTGGATATTTGTTTCTTTTCTTTCCGCCTCTTCTCGTAACTGTGCTAAAGGTATTAATCTGTACACGTTTCGGTTCGATTCCACTAGATGTTTAAATGTAATGTTTTATTTAACGAACTCGCAACTGCCGAGGTGGAGGTACGGTTTATTTACGGCGATCATCGCCGGACGCACATCGCCAGCGATTGTCGTCTGAGTTGCTAGCAGTTGAATGAATCCGCACGGTTTGTTTACAGCGAAGATCGCCAGCGCAGTTCGTTGGACGCGACGCAGATCGCTGGAGGTCGCTTCTGAAACAAATTCAGGACGCACATCGCCGCATTCGTGTTCAATAATCGATATTTAGACAAGGTCATGTTGTAATATCGAATATCTAATCTGTACGCGTTTACCACTTCTATATCGTCTATACGTTATGGCTGCAAAACAAATCAAGACTTTTGTAATTTTTCGCGGTCTGAAGACGAAATTATTATTGGATATGTGTCACAACATAATGCTCTTTTTAATATGAGCATGTGAATTAATAAACAAATTAAACAATAAACCCTTACATTACAGATTACACTTTTATCACGCCCGAGCCTCAGAGACTTTCGTTCAATGCTGGGTAAAGGGGAAATTCTCTCTTCTGTAAGTTTTCCACCAGCTCCCTTGCACTAGATTTCGGCTGCCATAACCTCAAATTTTACAGAAATAGTCGATGGTGTTTAGGTAAAAGATCTTCACCCTTATTCTTTTAAAGTTGACTTTCTGCTGTAATTAGTTAAAATTTAATTACAATATGTGAAGATATAGGGATTATAAGGGATTTTTTGGAACGATTTAAGAATACCGCGTAAGTACATATGTCGTTATTGCATTATTGAATTATTTATTTTTGGTGCAAGGGACATCTCTTTTTTATAATAATAATAATAATAATAATAATAATAATAATAATAATAATAATAATAATAATAATAATAATCTTTTCGCTGCAGTCCGTTACTATACAATGTTGAATGGCAGCATTGACCTCGGGTCATATAGCCATCACTCGCTTATCAACATACAATTTGTATATATACGAGTACATACGTAGATCTTGTTACATTATATGCACATATAGATTTTAAAATTTATTTTACATGTCTTTTAACTATCTCTTTTTATGTAGTTATTTATTTAGCTATCTATCTTGTACCAAAAATAAACACATGCTTTTAATTACTTTTAATTTGCACAGTCTTCGTACCTAAGTACTTAAGCGGTATTCTGAAATATAGATGTTTTTTTCTTGTAAAGATGTAGTTGATCGTATATACAAGGCATAGTAAAAGCCCCAACGAACCAAACCTAACCTATCACATGTTCGTAAGTAAAATATAGGCCTATATGCGGATTACGAAGCGAACTACCTCAGCGCTAGTTTAGCCAATTTTTTAAATTATTGTTTGGAATACACCATGTAATGTAATACAGTATCATAATAATAATAATAATAATAATAATAATAATAATAATAATAATAATCAGCTCATAAGCTGAGTTATTGCCAATCTCTCAGCTGGAGTTACTGGGGTCTTAACAAAATTTGTAGGTAGGCCTAATTTAACATTGTCATTTAATTAAACTCAAAACATAATCAAACTGGTCAGGTGAGAGTCTGAAATATTCCTTAGCATTTTTATAAAGATGTCTCATTATCAATGTGTTAAAACAGTCTTCTGTAAACCTATTCCTGAATATTTCATTAGTCTGTAGCTTGTTCCTTTTATAATACGCATGATCGATAGTGATATCGTCATCTCCGTCTTCTAGAATAAATAGCAACTTTATTATCTTGGATTTATTCATATAATTTTTTGGTTATGTCCGTGGCCTACATTAATTTACTTGACCATATGTAGTAGATAACGGAATAAACAAATGAGAATCTACAGCGATGTGCGTCAATAAAGAAACCACTTCTCGGCGATCATCGCCAGCGTTTATAATCGCTGACGATGTGCGTCCGACGATGATCGCCGTAAACAAACCGTACCTTTATATCAGCGTCGCCGGTGTGCCGGAATTTTGTCCCGCAGGCGTTCTTTTACATGCCAGTAAATCTACTGACATGGACCTGTCGCATTTAAGCACACTTAAATACCATCGACCTGGCCCGGGATCGAACCCGCAACCTCGGGCATAGAAGGCCAGCGCTATACCAACTGCGCCAACCAGGCCGACTTTCCACTAAATGTGATCGCTGACATACGTTTCTTTTCGATTCGATTCAGTTCGATTCCACTAAGTGGGGGCGGACCTTTACACCGCAGTCTGAGGCTTATTGTGCTTTTCACTCCTATTCTGTGAATGACTGGGTAGCCGAACGGCCGTATTATTGCACAAGTACATCACGCCGCACCGTGAACTTAACCCGGGCTATTGTATGAATGATGACATGTGAATTAATTATGGCGAAATTAATCCAAGGTCCAACACCGAAAGTTAAGCAGCAATTCTGCTTCAAATGGTTGAGGAAAAAACCCGGAAAAAATCTCAACCAGGATTTGAACCCGGGCCCGCTCGTTTCACGGTCAGGTGTGTTGTTACTCCACAGCTGTGCACATCAAAATGCCTTACGACAAATCCTGTTCGAGCCAAGGAGCTTAAGTTGAAACAAGCACAGCAAATGTAAGTTATGAAAGACATTTTCGTCCCTAGTTCAGCTCTTCTCTCATGTCTGTGCAGGAAACCGCAGGTATAAAAGTGCAAAGCTCCCTTTTGTTGAATACACAACGAATTCCAGGGTATTTTATATGCTACCTATCGCATGGGAAGCCTTGTGTTGACAGTTCCGTGTGAAGGAAACAAGCTTCCGTGTCACGCCATGTTTTGATGCTCATGTCCTCGAAGTTGCACATTTCCATCCCCAGCATTTCTCTTTATTCCACTTCCATGCTGCCTTCCGTCCACGACTTACAAGCAGAGCAAAATTCAAATTATTAATAGGTACCTAAAAAAGAAAGACACGGATAGCCGAAAAATATACTCCCTCTGTCCCATAATAATTCGGTACGCTTTTATTTCTTGTCCCATAATAATTGTCCGATATCCATAATTTTACACTGGCGTTTACATAGGAGCAAAATGAAACACATGAATGAGTAATACAACTGTATTACTCCAGAATCAGTACAGAATTGTCACTCAATTAGCAAAAGAAAAAAATTATTAGTCCGGGATCTGTATAAATTGGCCAATCATTGAGCCAAAAAAAGAACATGAATACTACTAGTACAACTTTACGACTCCAGGATCAGTACAAATTGGCTAGTCATTGAGCCAAAATAAATACTCCTAGGAGTACAACTTTATTAACTCCAGGAATAGTACAAATTGACCAAGAAGTGAAACAAAGAAAAACAATCTCCCACGAGTAAAGACGAAAAAACTGCCTGTTAGACCGAGAAGGTTGTCATTCTAACAGTTTGCCTAGAACCACAGACCTATTGCTGCAGTGCTACTGTAGCCTCGTCGTAAATGTACCGAGGACACTCCAAGCGAGGTGGCAGGATGTTGAGGTGGTCCAGGTGCCCCTTTTGCATATGGGGAATCTTGTTGTTGTTCCCGTCATTGACTTTCATTATTTCAATGAGATTGGACTGCAAAGTGTTGAAGACATTGTTGAGCTTGTCGCGTGTCAGCTGAGAGAAAGCTGTTCCAATGGCGGCGATCAACTCATCAATAGTTTGTGGAGCTGACTGATGCTGGAGACACTGAATTGCCCGGAAGTAACCCAGATCTAAAACATTCATACCCAGATTTTTTGGCGGTTGGCACATGAGTTCCAAAGTGATTCCACTGGCTGCTGCAGCGTCCATCCAGGTGCGGTCATTGGGAGCGATATGCAGACGCCCATTGTCCTGCTGAACTGATACCTGAATTCTCCCTGTGCGCGGTCCAGGAGGCTATTTTGCATTTATTGCTGGGGTTAATTTGTTGATGAGCATGGATCCACTTTCCAAAGATTGCAGCCCCCGTTGCCAAATGCAGCGTGCTGTTCTTTTACTGGCATGACATTTCTCGGCCGCACCTGTTATGGCACCTTTCTTCACTACGTCAGCCGTAGTGTTTGTCAACAAAAACTCCTATACCGCCTCCGTTCACTGTCTGTAAGGTTCTTGCTACCCCTGTCACTCACTACCGCCAGTTGTGTTCCCAGGATGTCCATGTCTGTTCAAACGCACGTACTCGCTGCAGGAGTATGCTCTACTCACGATTTCCAGCGTGCTTTGCTACACAGGTTTGCATACAGTGCCACACCGGTGAGTTGAAAACCAATACCCACTTTCGGTAATCTTCTGGGTGGTGTGTGTTGCTTGTCTCGATAAGATCACGTTATTGCCCTGCATAACCTTGTGCACTGATCTACTGCGCTTCTCCTCATGCGTGCAATTCCCATTTGCCCCGTGGTCAGTAATTACTGTAATACCATTTCGGCGTACCGGACAATTATTATGGGACAGAGGGAGTAACACGTAATTTTATCGAGAACTGACAAACATTTCATAATCTTGCAACAGTTCTGTTGCTGATTCGTCTTTTTCTAATTTACATACAGAGTGAAAGTAATGTAAATCTGCAGATTGAAAGGGGCAATAGAATACTGTGGCACCATGTTGGAAGATTCTGGGTGCCTCGGGAGTGTGCGCGCGCATCCAGCAAGAAGGAAGTTGCGGGGAAACTGAACTCGAGCTTCGGTAGGCGCTATAGCGCGGCACGGAGCGAGGGGAAAGAAAACTACTGGACGGCACGGAGCGGAGAGAGCAGGGGAAACCTCTAGAAGCGTAATCCTCTCGACGTTTCTGTAAGCCATGCGAATCGAAGGTCCGAGAACATATGAGGAGCATCGTTTCAAAACGTATTAAGTCCCCCAGTGGAGGAAATTAAATTTGTTACTTTCTATTTATTTATCTTTCATGCTGTGAAGTCTGATGGTTCCAAGTCGTCATATTTGTAAACTGTGAAACCAGTACTTAAAAATGGTTTTGAGTAGTGTTTTGAAAACTTCTCCGGTTTACGAGTAATCCAGTTTTTCGTCGTTCGTGTAAAAAATTGTAAGGGGCACATAATACGTTTTGAAACGATGCTCCTCATATGGTTTAGTAATAAAAGCGCAACCAGTCTTCGGCAATGAGTTAGTTAGTCTTCAGTCAGCCTTCAAGTCTTGGAGAGCCGCGAGCAAGGTGGATATGAGTTCGACGTGCAGTGAATTTGAGTGAGTCGTAACTGTGGCAGTGGCCAGGCGAAGGCGACGTACCCGGAGAATCTGAGTTCGAGGTGCAAAACATTACAATAAATAAAATAACCTATTATGCGTTTTGTAATTAAGTGCATGGTTAATTAAAAAGTTAGACAAAGTCTACATAGTTTGGCAACAGCGCATCGCTGGCTCACCTCTGATACAGTCTGAATAGCAGCATTTAGTCCCTTAGTCACTGCAGCAGGGTTGCCAAACTTCTTAATGGCGGGAAATAATGATACGTGTTAATCTTTTTATTTAATTTGCAAGAACAACCGTCCATTTCACTTTAAAACTGCAAAGGCATAAATCATTCCTTATCAGTTTCTATAATGACAAGAATAAAAATAAGAATATGCAAAATAAATAAGTACGGATAGTACTTATGGAGTAACACAGTGTTAACATTTAGGGAAAAACTGAAGGGTTCAGAGCCATAGTGGGCCAAACGCCATTTATTAAAAACGGAGAAACCAAGGGTTAAAGTTAAGTGAATACCATAGTTTAATGAAGATTTACATATTATTTAGTTTTAATGTGTATACTTTATATTACTTGCTATATGTTTCCATTGAATTATGGTGACTATTACACTCTTACTACGTCATACTACTTTTGATCAATAAAACGGCACGAAAGGACGTATTTCAACCAATCATGGCTGCTTATCGCACAATTTTATCGCGTCCCTAGCATTTGTTTAATTTTATCGCGTCCCTAGCATTTGTTTAATTTTATCGCGTCCCTAGCATTTGTTTCTTTGTTTGCCAACATTTGAAACTGCGCTGGTCTGGACGTCAATATATATATATATATATATATATATATATATATATATATATATATAATTACAAACCACTCCAGTCGATGCACAGCAGTTTCAAATATGACTCGCATTGGCATTCAAGAACAAGAATTAATAAAAATCACTGATCATACCTATGCATCTTCTGAAATCCGATTTATAAATAAATGAAGAGCACCATTCGGAAATCCTGAATAAGTTGAATACATCATGTAGGCCTAAATCAACGAGTTCCACTTCTATTACGCACACGTCCAATATAACATCAATTGAACCACCAATCACATTCAAATTTGAAAATTGTACATTCAATAATTATTCCTTTTAAAATTATTCATTCGGAAATTCTGAATAAGTTGAATACACCATGTAGGCCTAAATCAACGAGTTCCACTTCTATTACGCACACGTCCAATATAACATCAATTGAACCATCAACCACATTCAAATTTAAGAAAGTGTACATTCAATAATTATTCCTTTTATAATTATTCACGTTTATTTTTTATGTCATCGTCGTTAATTAAAACTTTTCTAACACTTGTGTATATTAGTTAGGTTATGTTATAGCTTCTGCTACATGATATTATGGATAGTCACGTATCAGAGATTGTTTAATATTAAGATTTATTGAAAACCATCTGTCAAGTGACGTTGATTACTGGGATTCGGATAATTGAAGTGGAATGTTGCATTTTAATAAAAATGAAACTGAATCAACAAAGCCTTCTTGACTAGTAGCATTGCCATCGTGTATAATAGATCGAGAACTTCTCGACGAGAAGGCATTGCTCACTACTGCCATCTAGCATGCATCTAGCGTAATATTTGTAATGTTGAGATGGTACAATAATACATTTGAAGACAATTGTATTTTCGTAAGTCAATTAATATTTTATTGTATTGGAGTACTTCGTTACTTCTAATCTTTATATACTTTCTTCTAATCGTGTAATAGTCAATTAAATCCCATTCGAGTTTTGATTTTCTCTAGATAAATCAAAACGTCTAGTGAGATTACTGTTGATAACTTCATTTAACGCTTGTTTTTTACGGTTTTAGAAATGACGCTTGGCCCACTATGGTTCTGAACCTTCAATTATTTTTTTCTAAGGAAAGTACTCATTTGAGAGTAATATATTAGAATGTTTGTTGCACTCTATCCAAGGAATCAGCTGTTAAAATCTGCGGTGTTACATTACTTCCATTCTGTTTAGTTGCTTATTTATTTCCTGTAGTTAAATTATTGGTTTTCGTTTTTTTTTAAACTATTTCTGCCTCCTGTAATAACGTCATCACAACAGGCCAGTACTACCAATCCAACAGTTCCGGATTCGTCGTAACCATGTCTTAAAATTGCTGCATCAAAAACTGACAGATTCCTCCAGTTATTTCAAATACATGGAAGATACATTTTAATTACTTAACAGACCATCCTTCTATCCGGTAAGTATAACACTAAAGGCCAATGATAGTGCTCTCTGTTGGAAGGCAAGATACTGTATGTAGTCATGGCAATTGTGACATATGTGCAAACGCAAATATTTTAAACCAACTCAGAAGAAGAATTTGTTCCTTAGGCAGGATGAAAGTACCATATACTAATGATGTTTTTAAGTAGAAAAAAATCCCTAAAATCTTCACATTTTTCACCAGTGTGCCCTTAAAAACATGCAAAAGCGTAAACACTTTTAGAGTTTGGTTGGTGAAACCGCGTACTGACTTTAAAAAGTAAAATACACGTTACTGTGAAAGACTTTGTTGTCTTGTACACTGTACATTGCGCCTTGATAACAATACAGACTAATATAAAACTTCTATCAGTGATCTTTCACTGCAATAACATGCAATCAACACGTATTTGTTTTGCAAAGGAATAAAGCGCACATTTACACGCATGTTAAAGTCTGCATTCTTTTGTTACATGTCTGATGTTACAGAAAGGAGAAACATTGAAAGAAACTCATCTGAATAACAACAAAGCATATTTTCTGCTTTCATTCTTCTTTTCGCCACGCACAGCACTGTTATGTTGTCCCCAGGTATTCATATCTCAATTCATATGCGAATATTATGCTGAACTCTGTTTGCAAATTAAAGCAATTTTTCGCACACAAAAGAGAACAGGATGAGAGAAGAGTGTCAGTGATTTGCAAGATGGATGTAAATAAAGAAAATACATAAACGTACGATTTGCTAGAGTCCAACATATTTAATGAAAGTTTGAAAAAACGATACTGTGTATATATTATATACAGGTTGGTTCAGGACCTCTGCAACAAACTCTGGGGATCGATAGATCTCGCAATGAGGATTATTTTTCGTAAAACAACCCATGTTCTCCGATGCCATGTGTAGGAGCTAAATGACATCGAAAAAAGGACGTTTTAATGCATTAACAATAAAATTATTATAAAATTAATTATTTTTCAAGTATGTTTGCTGACAAGTTACAGGTGTTCAAAGTGTCTACCTGGATCTGATTACATTCATTACACCGTCATAGCAGTGGTTATCGGCCTGTGTCGAATTTGATCAAAAGCAGCTAATACATAGTCGGTTCCTCTCTGGTATCAATTCGAGTGGTGTATTACTTCACATGTCCCAAAAGAAAAAAAAAAAAGATTAAGGGCATGAAGTCGGGTGATCACACTGGCCACGGAAGAGGTCTGGCTTTCCCTATCCATTGCTCCCCATAGCTGTGTTCAGATGTGCTCGTACAACCAGGATGAAGTGCGTTGGTGCGTTATGTTGAATCACATATCCCCTCACATCGTGAAGAGTACATCCTCCATGAGCATCGGAAGAGTGTTCCGAAGAGCGCTCCATTCAACGGGGCAGAAAAATGAAGGACACTTGTAACCTGTCCGCAAGACTACTTGAAGAAATAAATGAATAATTAATTCCATAATTAACTGTAAATGTTATTAAAGCCTGTCTTTTCTTCGATGTCGTGTAACTCCTACACGAGGTATCGGAGATCATGGGTTGTTTTACGAAAAAAAGATCCTGATTGAGAGATTTATCGATCCTCAGAGTTTGTTGCAGAGGTCCTGTATCATCCTGTATATAAAAAAAATTGCAAACTCTTCCGCAGATGTTCAAAACTGAGCCCATCGCTGTGAAGAAACGGTTAACATGCCTGGCCCAGGCTCAAATCCTGATTGGGACAAGTTATCTGGTTGAGATTTTTTCCGGGATTTTACCTCAACCTAATAAGAACATAATGCTGGGTAACTTTCGGCGCTGGATCCTGAGTTCATTTCGCTGGCATTATCACCTTCATCTCATTCAAATGGTAGATAACCATAGCAGTTGAAAAAAGTCGTAAAATAACCAATAATAATAATAATAATAATAATAATAATAATAATAATAATAATAATAATAATAAAACTAAGTGAATATACAAATACTGTGGTCAAATTTAAAGAGACCATATTTCCTCAGTACACATGCACTTCACATAGTAAAATTAAAATATGATAGTCATGACATGCCGGAGGAATTAATTATGAAAAGAAGCAAAGTACCAAAGGAAAGACAGTAGTGACATGCAAGAAGGAAAAAAGACAGGTTACTTTAGACAAGAAAATTTTTTAATTAACTCGAAAAAATGCAGAAAATAATAGAAGAAATATTTAGAAAGAATTAAGAAATAATTAGACAATATAATTACATAGAAAGAAACCAAAAGGAAAGACAACAGAAAATAAATACATGCAATACAAAAGCAAATAAATAAATAAATAAATAAATAAATAAATAAATAAATAAATAAATAAATAAATAAATAAATTAGTAAAGAATTTAAATAGCTAAATAGAAAGAAGAAACTAGAAAAGAGAAATACCAGAAATAAAGAGAGAGAAAGCTATAAAGAAAGAAAGAAACAGATGAAGAAGAGAGCACTTGAAAGAGATGAAAGAAAAACTAGAATGGAAGAAAAAAAATATAGGAAACTAGGAAGAAGAAAAAAATAGGGAGAAGAAATAGAAAGAAAGAACTAGACATACAGAATTGCAAAGAAATAAACAAACGAAAAAGAAATTAATATAAAACTAGATATGAATTCAGAAGATCGGGACTAGAAAATAAGAACTAGAAATATATATAACAAACAGAGAAATAACATCAGAAAGGAAAACAAATAGGAAATAAGCAAAGAATGCATAATAGGAAGGAAAAGAAATAATGTAAGAAATAAAGAAAAAGAGAAAGGAAAACAAAATTCATATTAGAAAAGAGAAAGGAAGAAGATTTAGAGAAAACTAAAAGGGACGAAAGAAACAAAGGAATACAAAAAAGAAACGAAAACGGAAAAGTAAATAAATAAATAAAGATATTCTAGTCTCATACTATAAACCACTTTCGACATGAGAGAGTAGGCAAGAACAAAAATATATCAAAACCATTTTCAGATCCATTTCGTAATTTAAAAAAAAAATAGACTGTCCTACTTTAAAAGCTAAACTAGATGGGAAATCAAATGCCCTATCACAAAAATGGAATATCGTATTTAAAATATTATAAAACTATTTACGGCTTATACACAGACCTACTGAATCAAGGTATAATTTTAATAGCCTTTATAGGATATGTACTCCCAAAGGACAAAATAATATCATTTTGAGAAGCAACAGTAATTACAAATTTATTATCAGCAAAAATTTCATATTTAGGTACCTACCTCCCCGGGAAAAGGATGCAACATAAATTAATTAAAAGTGTAACTTAGGTAAGTAATTTTTAACTATTATAACAATAAGTTAAACTGTTGCATCCAATAGCTGAATAAATTTGTATCCTGGATTAATCAAATGGTTCTGCTAGTAAATATAGGCCTAACGAAATATGGTTCTGAAATTATTTTCCTTTCTTCGGAAACGTGAATTGTAGATTTATTGGTTACATCATTATATCGGGGAGATCTTCAATTACGTATATGAATATACAGGGTGAAAGTGATATAACTGTTCACATTGAGGAGGCAATAGAATACATTAAAATAAATTTAAAAAATCTATTATGCATTTTGTAATGAAGTGCATGGTTAATTCTGTAGTGCTCGGGAAAAGTGGCACAAGTCAAAAATGTCAATTTTACAGAAGGAAAAACCTATCTTCACACTGGTTTATGTCTATTTGATTTTCTTCTGTACGAATTATTCTAATGGGAGAAATACTTATGTCTCTTTTCCCAAGCGAGCAGATGTTCCGTAAGTTGTCAATAAAGTAATAAACAATTTTTGTGGAAAGCACTTACCCCACTTTTCCGAAGCATTGCAGAATTGCATTGCAGAATTAAAAAATTAGGCTGAAACTCAGCTTAGTTTGGCAACAGCGCATCGCCGGCTCCCCTATGATTATAGGCCTAGCCTACATGTTACCGTTAAAACCCGAAATCCGTCAAAACCAGTTTCAACTAGTAAAAATTACTTTAAGCAAATGTAAATAGAAAGCGGTTTTTTTGTAAGATCTAGAATTAGTGACAGATTAGATTAGGTTTGCTTAGGCTTTTGTTTGGTAAACCCCTAAACAAACAAAAACCTAAACAAATCAAGCCTAACCTGTCATTGATTTTAGATCTTACGAAAACTCTCTATCTATCCACATTTTTAGTACTATTAGTTGAAACTGGTTTTGACGGATTTCGGGTTTTAACGGTAACATATACATGAACTCGATCTGAACAGCAGAGTTTCATCCCTTAGTCCCCGGAGTAGAACTGTCAGACTTCCTAATGGCAGGAAATATCGATATGTTAATTTTTTTTATTTAATTTGCAAGAAAATCGCCCATTTAAAAAAACTGTAAAGGGATAAATCATTCCTTATCAGTTTCTTTAATGATAAGAGTGAAATCAGAATCGTACGGATAGTAGGCTACTTATCGAGTAGAACAGTGTTAACATTTAGGGGATAATTATTCTTTCCGAGAAAGAATTCACTTGGGATTAATATGGTATTAGAAATGTTTGTTATACTACATCCAAGGGATAAGCTATTAAAATCTGCACAGTTATAGGCCTCCTATTTTCACTCTGTATAAACTTGGAAAAGATCTAATAGCTGGTCTTCCAAAGGAACGGGCGTATATTTCGTTAAGATACGGATTTCATTAAGCCAGAACCTGTTGCGACCTACAAAACTTAAAGATTAATTGAAGGTTATCAGTTCAACCACTGAATCAGTGTTTACATTGGGATAAGTGTGCTGATAGTCATGGATTTAGCTATATGTAGCAAATCTTCGTAGCAATTACACATCGTGAAAACTGTAGGTTCAACCATCTTTTGATTTACGATTAGAGTTGATATCGCTAAATGGAATTCCCCTCAAGACACCAATTTAAATACATCCTGTATTGTGTACAACACTTTAACTAGACATGAATAAAACTAACTACCGCTCTCGCTCGCTGTGTTCGTTGCATTTGTCTTTCGAGTTTCGTTTCGTCATTCTCGTGCGCTTCGAGTGTCGCTCATCATTCTCGAAATATCATTTGGTCGGCGTGGAAAGATTTCGTAACTTTCAATAACATACATCATTGAAATAAATAGCATTATAAATGTTTATGCTCGACCACGCCGAAATGTAGTAATTATACACCTGGTAGTAGCCCTTTAATGCACCTCATTAAAGTATACCTATTCATTATAACTCAGTTGTTCAGCCAATGAAAAATCACCATTGTACCATTATGAAACCGCAAGTATCGATTATTCTCGGATATGGAATCGAAAGACAATTAGCGAAAAGTCACGGAGGCTGGAAATCCAATACTGTCGCAGAAGGTTATGTTCTGTTACTATAATAATTAGCGTTAATTGTAAATAATATTCAAATAAATTCAATTTGTCATCTCGTTTTTCAATTCTAAATCAATTTCCAGCTTATATCAAGCCTAATGTTCATGTTATTCTCTAGATTATATCAAGGTCAATGACACATTCGTTTCTCGGAAAAAATCAATACTTTCGCGTCTGCGCACATCTCACAATTCAGGTCAGTTCCGCTCTTCACTTACATAACCATAACATGAATAGTTATGAGTAATTTCAAGTTAGAAATATGGTCGAGATAAAAAGTCGTATGAAACTTGCCTATAATGGTAATTAAGACGCTCGTATGAAAATTATGAAACGAGCGCAAGCGAGTTTCATAAACATACTCGTGTCTTAATTACTACCATTATAGGCTCGTTGCATAATGTACTATTAAATGAGACAAAAAGACAAAACAAAACAGTATCTTAGTTACCAAAATGTTCTGGTTCTATTATGTGATAACACCTATGGTTATATAAATAGAAAAGAAAAACAATTCTCAAATAAATTTTCATGTCTAAGAAACATAAAACATAACGTTAATATCTTTTTACTTGAGATTGCGCACTTGATCTCAAACGTATGAAAAGAAAATTCCTAGCCTTTTAATAAGGGCCTAGTAATTAAATAAAGACTGGGGAACGGATTATTATACACTGAGAAGTAGAGATGATGTTTCAAATAGGCTACTTGATTGTTTATACATAGACTATATAACAAAGTAGATAAAAGTTCAGTCAGGTATAAACAACTGTGGCGATTCAAGGATGCTTGACGTTCGGAACTTCGGAAATGATCAATCTCGACGTCTCGAAATATTCATAAGCAGTCTTTACGTCAACGACGCGACGTATACAACATTGTTGTGCGGGTTTTCGGGTTTGCGGGCGCTGTTAGTCCTGTTTTCTCGATCGTTGTTCATCTCTATTAACAATGTTTAAAGCAATACTAAGTTTCCGGTTTTTAATGCCGTTTTATAAATGAACAAATATACATTGTTTTGGAGCTAAGTGTCGACTATGTCACTGAAGTTTCATTTTGTGTCGAAACAAGCCATAATGTTACTATTCTTCTTCTTCTTCTTCTTCTTCTTCTTCTTCTTCTTCTTCTTCTTCTTCTTCTTCTTCTTCCAATATACACTAATAATAAAACTGTTGACAGCTGCAATTAGTATAAAACGCTTTCACTCAGTGATGCCAACGAAGGTTGTTGAAGATGTACACATGTCTTGTATTTGCTTTCTCTTTGGGCTACGAGACAGAACCTATCTTGTGTTGTAAAACAAAACTCTTGAAGGATTTAGTGCTTCAAACATTGCTACCAACTGGTTTGACCAATAACAATCAAGACAAGCTGACGAATGCTAACGGTCTTACTAATAAACCGTGTATAGTTTTTTATACGAGACTTATGCAGAGTTGAGACAGAAAACGTTACTAATAAACCATGCATAAGGGATGGATGTATAAACAGCCTGTAACTATACAATGGGAATTGCTTTGCAGTAGTTATATACACGAAACCCCTTGTTTAAGCGTTGTATATAGAGAAAAAATGGCCGCCTCTCCAACAGCTGTTCGTATCGACTGTCATTTTATGATGATGGTTGCCTTGTAACCACAGAAGAACACACCAAAGAGCACAAAATAATTAGAATAATATTGCCACAGTCTACTATATACAGTCGCGAAGCTCAATATGTAGTAAAAATGCAAACATGGGTAGTTGCCCACCACTAGGATCGCTACTATCGCCTCATCATCGCAGATCTCTCTCCTAGCAGACGAGAAAATATGTTACACCTTCGTTGTCGTGTTCTTTTGGAAAAATTAACACCTTCCTTCCATTATTGAAATATTAAATGCATAAAGTTAATTTATTATTTTAATGAAGTATATTAAATTCCACCATAAACTCGAAGATACCTGCAAGAAATAGGTTAATATTATTTTTGTTTGTGCAAAACGAACTGAAATTTACTATAATCGCTTCACTCATTCAAGATTATAGCGATAATTAACTATGAAACCAATAAATATTAATTTGGATTTCCCTTTACAACAATAATAATGGAAATATGAATTAATGGAATAACTTACGTGCACCGGTACTTGTAGTGTAGGCTTACGTAGTTAACAAAATGGGATGAGGTTAAGCAATAATAATCACACCAGAATTGGAAATAAAACGTGATCAATAAATTTTATTGTAACAGACTTTTTCTTCGTCTCTAGTAAAGTAACAAATAAAAATAACAGCAAAATTAACAGCTATAATTAAAAACATATCCTTTGATAAAAAAAAGTAGGCCTAAGCAATAATAATCCCACCAGAATTGAAAATAAAACATGATCAATAAATTTCATTAAAACGAACTTAATTTTTCTACGTCTCTAATAAAATATTATTATTCCAATTATTGTATTTTAGCCATTAACATTTTCATTACAACCAATAACGAACATTTCACAAGCATCAATATGAAATACGCAACGAGCTAGCACTCGATGGAAATACGACACAGTCCAAAGTCGACCGTGGACAGTCTATTGTTTCTAGTTGCTAACCGCTTGGAGCGCCTTATCACGAGATTTGCAAAAAATCACCTCAAGCTTCGCGACTGTATATAGTAGACTGTGATATTGCTGTAGCTTGTAGTCTTTGACCAAAATATAGTGTGGTAATCGATTAGAGCCAGTTGTACTATAGATACTTAACACGCCACACTAGAGCGCTCTACCGGATGCAATAGAGAATCTCAGATATTCTATTACCTTTCGTAACGAAGTAGTGAAGAAACTATGACGTAGCTGTGTAACAGTTATACTGTTATACACGACGTATGTAGTGATTATTAGTAAGGAATTTACACATGACGTATAAACGAGCTACTCATTGTATAAGTATAAGAGAGTAAAATGTCTGTATATAGAGTTTTTATTAGTAAGGCCGTAAAAGTTTAACAAGACGTATTGAAGAGCTCCGCGAAATGAGTTGACTATAGCCAAACCGTTGAAGTAAAATAAAGCATGAATTGAAATACTGATGATGATCTGCCATGATAATAGGAAGAAAAGCGAAAATGAAGATACTCGTTCATTATTTGTTAAATAGTGTCGATGAAACGGTTCTTAATTTAAGAAGACCTTAGAAAATTATCGGTTAAGTTCACATTTATGAAAATTGATTATCGTTGGTGAAATTGACGGTTTTGTATTTAATTGCGAAATGTTGCTAAGATTTCGCAATTTCCCTTTTCAATTAAACGAGTATATGCATACAAACTCAGAAACTTTGACTTTATACAGGAATCATTCAAGTCTAAAATAACAGCACATGCGTTCGTTCTGGAACCTCCTACAACCATCTGGTTTAACTGTCATTGCACATGACTACTGCACTGCAAAGAACCGGA